>NC_142009.1:260115009-260273086 GCF_049901735.1 Notechis scutatus | reverse complement strand
GGCCAGAACTTGGCAATGGAACAGGAATGCCATAAGGTAACTGAAGTAAAGGTGCCTTCACAAAGTAAAACACGAAGCAAATAAAACATTGCCTTAAAAAAGGAACTGAATCCAGAACAAGTAAAGCTTGGTATAAATTAATATTTGCCATTTTGATGGGGATAGGGAGAAAGGACCATTTGGCAATTTGTATCGATGATGTAAAAGAGAAAGAAACCAAAACATTCAAAATGCATTTGTGGGAATGAAAACAGGTGGGGTGTTTACTCTAATAATAAATAATGACAGATGAAAAATCTAATATACATGCATGAGGAATATAGCTATAATTATGCATGAATAGTTAGAAGCTAAGGAATAATTGTCCAAGTAATGACATTCTTGAGAAGATTGTGCTGCATAGAAAATTAATATCACTCAACGAGAAGCATGTGGCACAAGCCAGCAATAAGAATTTAAATTTAAAAAACCATACATCCAACAACTTTAAATTTTGCAGGTGTTCCAATTGAAACAATGAAACAAAAGGCTCCTATCTAAAATAATCAATATGGGCAATATGACATTAAGGATTGCAAGGTTAGACAATATAGTTTTGAGAAGAACTAGAATGTTAACATTCTAAGAAATTTGCAGATTGGGAACTGCTACATTTAAATTGCTGCAAGCCTGCGCTAAAGTGAAGGGAATCAATCTGTATAATAAATGCAATACGTCTGTAACCAGGAGGCCACTCTTCCTGATTTAATTGCCTCCTTAGGATTGCAAAAGCAATCAAAAAGCTGTCAAATCAAAACAGATGGCTGATAGGCTGTGTCTAATTCAGGAGACCAGAAATTATGCAAGGGTACATACGTGATGAAGGAATGGCTTTTAGATTGCATTCCTGTGCACAGAAAATAAGCTCCATTGAATTCAGTCAGGCTTGTTGTAAAGTGAACAGGCCTACAACTGTGCTGTTAGAATTATAAGACTGGGCTGTGCGTCTTTAGAATTAAATCAATACAAATTGGACAATCTGAAATGGAGACTTTTTGCAATGGAGAAAAATAGAATGACTGTTACATTGAAAAACATCTCGGCTCATTATTGTTTTGTGCAAGATTGCAAAAACAACAACAAAAACCCTTTAATACACAGTAATACCTATAGTAAGGAAGATATACAGTCTGCATGTAAGCATGTTTTACCTGCATGAATAAGCTGGTGTCAATCACAAAAGTGTCATACTTTCCAGTGAAGATGTAAAGCACAGATAACATTGTAAAGTCAATTAATATAAAGTTTGGGCAATATTATACTTCTGAAAAGAAAGGCATACTTTTATTCTACTCATATAAATTTTATTTTATTTTCTATGATGTGAATTTTGAAACTGCAATTTTGCTTAACACTACATTGTTCTTTTTGTACTTAAAAATGCCCAATACTTTTGGGGAGAAAAATGACAGTGGTACCTTGGTATTCAACTATTTTGAAACTCATCAAATCTGGTATCTATAACAATGTATTAACAATGTATTTTGACACAAATATTTTGTCTCGGTACTCATCGTTTGTTTAGTACTCAACACACAAGCTAAAACTAGTCAGTGTGGGCTGCCCTGTGACTCTCTATATTATTCCTTATGGGAAAAATATTTTTTTGTTATTCATCGTTTTTGGTACCTATCACATCTCCCGGAACCAATTAACAATGACTACCAAGGTTTCTATCAGAGTTCTACAAGAAAGTAAAATTGATGAACAGAAAGTAATTCAATATTTTGAAGAATGATTACAAAACTGTTATTTTTCATATATTTTAGGAAGGATATTTATTTAAAACATTTAATTAATGCCTGGTTTGCAAATCTTTACCAACTTGTATGTGGTATTAAATTATTACATACAGTAAAATAATAAATCAGGCAAAACAGCATAACCCTAGTGGAACACTATTATGTTACTTCTTTGTACCATATGTTCCATTTCCAACATTGTTTTAATCATGTCAATGTGGGCCAAATATTTGCTGTGGATAGATAATGCAGACACTAAATATATAATCCTGATATATCTATATATTAGTTTCACTAAAATTAGTGAAATAGAAAACAGTAACCATTTGATAAAGTATTAAAGCTTGGCACTTACTACAAACCAGGTGAATTTGGATATTTGTCAGAAACTCCAATTGGGAATGCAGAAATAGGTACGAGACAATGTGCTTTGCCATACAGAACATAATTTTATTTATTTTTTATTTATTTTATTTATTTTATTTGCCAATTGTTTACAAGATAATAAGTATAAGTGTATACATAGTTGTGAATACATGAAATGGGTACATATAAGAAAAATAAAAGAATAAGAGAAACAATAGGACGGTAGGCACGTTGGTGCACTTATGCACGCCCCCTACAGACCTCTTAGGAAAGGGGTGAGGTCAATAGTAGACAGTCTAAGGTTAAAGTTTTTGGGGTTTGGGGAAGAAACTACAGAGTCGGGTAGAGTATTCCAGACATTGACCACTCTATTGCTGAAGTCGTATTTCCTGCAATCAAGTTTGGTGCGGTTTACTTTGAGTTTGTATCTATTGTGTGCTCTTGTGTTGTTATGGTTGAAGCTGAAGTATTCATTGACAGGTAGGACATTGCAATGTATGATTTTATATACCATGTTTAAGTCAGACCGAAGACGGCGTAATTCAAGGTTTTCTAGTTCTAGAATTTCAAGTCTGGTGGCATAAGGTATTCTACAACGAGTAGAGGAGTGGAGAACTCTTCTTGTGAAATATTTCTGGACTTTCTCAATTGTGCTAATATCAGATACGTAATGTGGGTTCCAGACTGATGAACTGTATTCGAGTATTGGTCTAGCAAATGTTTTGTATGCTCTGGTTAGTAGTGTGATATTACCAGAGAAAAAGCTACGTAGGATTAGGTTAACAACTCTTAATGCCTTTTTGGCTATGTAGTTGCAGTGGGCTCTAGCACTTAGATCATTAGAGGTGAGTATTCCAAGGTCCTTTACAGAGCTTGGGTCATCAACAAGATCTTGACTATTCAGCTTGTATTTTATTTTCTGAATTTTGCCTCTACAGACAAAATGGCTAGCTTATCAAAGCAATAGAGATTCTAAGAAAGTATTCATGGTTTGTATATTACCCAGTTATTTTAGTGTTCATGAGGCCTGCATCTGTAGGAGAAGGGATGACAGAATTTGAGGGCAGAGTGAAAAGGGGGTTCAGCCTAGAATCTCTACATAGCCACAAGAGAACTAAGTGCAACCCCCTTTGAATACCATTGACCTGTATCTAATTCTAAGCAGATGCCAATCATTAGTTAAGAAGCTTCCTGTGCACAGGCTTTTAGTAATAAATCAATTTAATTGAACCTTCCTGTGTGGGCCTGCTCTTTCAAAGATGTCAACAGCATCTTTGACAAGACGACAATTATAGCATTGCAAATCAATTAAACAATAAAGTTCATTATATCTTTGTATCTAAATGCCTTGATGAACTGATTATAATTTATAAGCTGTGGTGAAAACCTGAATGATAAAACTTGGTTGCCAGATATGCAACATCAATATATGTTTTGAAGATTTCTCCCATCAACCAAGTTAAATCATCCCCTCTCTATATATTAGGGAATCACTTCAGGTTTAAATGCTGATTTAGAATCAAGAAGATTTAGACTTGCTCCGCTTCAGCCATGAAAGCATACTGGATGACTATCGGCCCAACTACCTTGAGAGAGGTTGAGAGATTAGAAAAATGGAGATCAGACTTCCAAGCATGCTGCCTTGAATTCCTAGAAAACAGCTGAGATATAACTTGTATCCAGTTGTCTGCTAACTGAATGGTGTCCGTCAATTGAAGAGATTTCTCATTTTCTATCTTCTGCTCTCTACATTATTCTAAAATCTGATTGAGCAAATTAGTAAAAAAAACCCAAAGAAGATTGGACAGGGAAAATCTATCATGTAAATAAGAGTAGGCTTTTGTAGCATTGAATGAAGTATGTACAGTTGGCTTAGTGGAAACTAAGTCCATCTGGCATAAGTGACTCTAAATAATAAGGAAAAAGGAAGGAAAAGAAAAAGAAAACTGTGCCTCCCCTGCAAAACTTATGAATCTGTGATCACTGGTCATTATTGATGCTGCTGAGAGTTCCTGAAATTGTAGTTCAATAACTGGAGTGAGTTTAAAGGATGGTAAGAAGACTGGAAACAAAATCTATAAGAAATGGTTAAAGGAATAGTATATTTAACCTGCAGAATAGAAGACTGGGGAGAAATGTGATAGTAGCCTTCAGCTATCTAAAGGATTGGCATACAAACAAGGGAATAGACTTGGAGGGCAGGACCATTACCAATGGATTGAAACTACAGTTTCAGATTCAGGTTAAATATTAAGAAAGATTACATAATAGAAAAATGAACAATATTGCCTCAATGTGGGGGTGAGAATGGGAGGCATGGCTAAAACACACAGGGAGCATACAAAAAGATATACTTTATATGGTTATGCCAAAGCCAAAAAAGACAAAAATCTTAGGAAGGAACATAAGAATTTCAGAAATCTGTAAAAGGAGACAGCCACAACTATGATAAATTGAAGGCACAGAAGAACTAAGATTTTTTTTCCAGAAGAGTTCCAAACTCCGAAGGAGGTTCCAACTTCAAATTGATATACTAAAGGCTGCCAATGGACAGAAAAGTACCTAGATCAGAGATGGTGGAATATAGTGAAATTGGGACATCAAAACATTTATTTAGCTGTCATCTATCTATCTATCTATCTATCTATCTATCTATCTATCTATCTATCTATCTATCTATCTATCTATCTAATCTATATCTATATAATCTATCTATGTATATCAATTAATCAATCATTATCTTCTATTCCCTATTTACAAGAATCTCTAATGCTAGATGAAATTAGGTGAGCATTCTGGTCATTACCAAGTTGACAGGCTACAATAATTGATGGCATATTTATTAACACATGACAAGCAACAGAAGAATCAGTAAATATTCTAACCTAGAACAACAGATTGTGAAGACTACTACATAAGATTCTTAACCTTACATGCTAGCAAAATAATGCTTAGACTCATCTGATACAGATTAGAGCCCTACATGGAAAAAGAAATGCCAGATATTCAAGCTGGTTTTTAAAAAGGCTAAGAACAAGAGATCATATTGTGATGCATTCCAGATAACTGAGAACGGCAAAAAAATATCAAAACTAAGTTAGTATCTGGTTCATTGATTCTAGAAAGGCCTCCAATTATGAAGAGTTATTAGGAAAATGGGAATCAATTTTACATTCTATGCTTTATATTTTGTATTTATATGTATTCTTTTAGTGTTACATGGTGAGGGTATTTTTTTGCTTTATTTGTTTGTTTATTTTGCTGGAAAAAAAACTTGAAAAAGAAACATCGGTAACCTGAAATATTTTGATGATACTACCCTGATTGACAAAAATGGAAAATCATTTTCAGGCCGCAATAATGAAAGTCAAGGACCACAAATTGGATCAAGATTAAATACACCAACCATTAAATGACAATAGGTATAAGAACTAGTGTTAAAACTGTAAAGAAGGTAACTGAAGTGGTGGATAGTTTCTGCCTTTTAGGATTCACTGTCTTTAGAAAAGGAACCAGAGGTCAAGAAATAACCACAGATTAGCATTTGTAGAGTACAAATGAAGATCTTGGAAAATGAATTTAAATCTGCCTATATCTTATTTGCAAGTCTGATAATGAAGATTTTATTTATATACCACCCAGAGTCACTCTGTGATGGAGGTGGCTGGATTCTAAATGTGATAAATAAACAAATAAAATACCTACAAAGATATGAATTGGGGTGATTTTAATTTTTCCTTTGATATTCTAAAATGCAAAAATTGGACTTTGAAGAAACAGGATAGAGTATCAACACTTTTGAACTTTAGCATTGGAAAAGCCTCTTCAGAATACTGTGGATAACTTTAAAAAAATCTATTTGTTTGTTTGTTTAATCAAATGTTAAAAAATGCCCATCTACCTCACAGAGGTAAGCAAATAAACAGACGATTCACAGAAGAAATAAACAGGGAATGCTCACTTGAGGTGAAAATTACCAGGCTCTAACTATCATATTCTGGACACATGATGCAAAGACAATTGAGAAGTCCATAATGCTAGAAAAAAATGGAAGAAATGAGAAAAGGGGGAAAGTTAACAACAAGGTTGAGGGACTCAGTTATAATAGCAATTACTGCACCATTAAGAATCTTAAAAAGTCAGGTTGAGATAGATTATCTTGGAGAAAGTGTACTGCTAATAGTCAACATTGATTTTATTAATCAGTAAATCAAGAATTATCAACCAGCAATATACTGGTGTGGTCATTAAAGATCTTTAAACAGAAGCTGGATAATATTTGTTTAAATGTTTTAGCAAATTTTTCCCTGAACAAAGGAATGGCTATAAAACATCTTAGATCCTTTCCAAATTGATGATTTTATGATCAGCTGGAGGGCCACAATAACTGTTGCAGATTTTAACTGTCTGGTATGGGATATTTGCAACTTCTGAGTTAGGAAAAGAAAGGTCAGTTTATGTCAAGAAAGGGATGAAGAACAGATGATAAAATACCCTGAATGCATTTTTTTCCCAAAGTAAAGCAACCACTAACATTTAGTATTCTTGTGCAGATACAAGATTTCCAGCTTTGTGCCAAGGATCCCAGAATAAATTAGAAAAATATGTCTGCATTTGCTAGGCCACGTTGGAGCCATATCAGAGGTGGTGTTCAGCAGGTTCTGACCAGTTCTAGAGAACCGCTAGTGGAAAATATGAGTAGTTTGGAGGACCGGTGGTAACCTTCCCCCAAGAGTGAATGGAGATTTTTTCAGTATCCTTCCCCTGCCACGTGTCAGGACTCCAACAAAACCACTCCCATTCAAATCATAAGTCTCTAGCCGCATCTCAGAGAAAAGAAAATTGATTTATTAGAAGTGGACATGTTGGTGTTGGCTGGAGGCAGCCGATACTAAAATATATCATTCATTTCCCCCTTGACCCTGGTCTTCCGCCCACCCCCTGGATGTGTATTTTCCAAAGGGAGACATCCATCCCCAAGAGTCATCAGTCATGCTCCTCAATAATTTTCTTGCGCTCCGACACCAGGGTGATTATCTAGGCACTTAAGGAATACACTATTTCCCCCCACTCCCTTTTTTTGGCAGCTAAAAAGACCAAAGGAATATATTTTTAGTTGACACCACACCTCCCAAGCCACACCCACAGAACCAGTATACCCCCCCCCCCACTGATTCATATAGCATTTTAATTCTTGTTAATGGCTCGGAATGGTGTTACAACTGGGCACTGCAGAATACTTAAATAGAAACTAGGCATCCAATAATGCTTGGAATCTTGTAATATATTTGGTTACTACCTAGTAGATCACCCAGGTCAACAATAGATGAGAGAAGTCCCATAAGAGAACCTTTGCAAAAAGTCCCCTACCAGGACTTGATTCTGATAAAAAAAAAAGTACAAATAATACAGATATAATGCTTATCTCTCCATCACAGAGCTAAACAACAGAAGATTTCTTGGGGGAAGGTTGTACTGTTGACAAAAGGTTAAACTTAGCTATACATTACTTCCGACTTGCAAATTTACTGTTGAGGGCATTAACCCTGGTATCTTTGAAGGGCAATTAGTTAACATCATAAAAGTCAACAACGATTAGAACTAATAAGTCAATTTCTATGTCTTTAGAATCAGATGCTTCCTGGCGGCAAAGCTAGCCATTGCTGAAAATGACTGCATCTTCGGGATATTGGGCTGATTTACAGAAGCAGGATACTGGGCATATTTCAGTGCTCTAATTCATCTGTTATTGTGTCTATGGAGATTCTTAATCATCCAGGTCATGGCTGTCCCAAATTCCAGCTGCTTCTTGAAAAAGCACCTTTGGGACATCTGTTATTTTGCTTTCAACCTGAGATCGGTCTCTCCTCACTGCAGACATTTGATAAAGTAGAATTGTTTAAGAGGAAAAAAAAAAGGAAACTCAGAGATGTAGAGTTTATAATGTATTCTTAACCTTGACTTCTTTTGTGTTGGGGAGAATATTGTGCAATTCAAGCACAAGGGCTTCAGATTATGTTTTTTTTTAATCTGGTAGAGTGAGTGCAATTATTTAAGCATTGGGCAAATAATTCTTTGAGGACCAGAACTGACTCAGAGAATCCAGCTACATTTAAAAACATCTTTGTGCAAGCAAGCTAATGTAAATAATCAGTTGTATAAATCAAGAGAATATTCATGCAACGTGTACAATATTCACAGAACAACTCAAGCATGTAAACAAAATTATTCCTTACTTGACCTGGGATCCTGCCACACCCAGACTGCACAATAAAACCTTTTCATGTTCTGCATGAAAGGATAGATTGCAAATGAATTTTGGTACAACGTTTAAATAAAGAATTACAAAGTAATAATTAACTCCAAGTGTCGTTTATTATGACGAGATAGTGGAGCGTGGCCTGTCTCTTGCTGTGCTTCTAACAGAATGTACTCAGTTCAAAACTGGCACAACCAGTTGGTGAATTGCACACAGGTCCCAAAAGGCAACCTGTTCTCATCATTCTGAATGTCTTTGTTTACTATATCTAATTTTGGCAAAGGTACTTTTTTTTTTAAAGGTAAACCATAGAAGCTGTAGCTGAAATGTCTTTTATTGTCTGATCTTATCCAAGATTGAAATAATGAGTTTCAAGTTAAAATGAAGATTTTTTTTTAAAAAAAGTTCTGTGTTATATTCCGTGTTTTCCAAAGATCCCATGATAGGATATGATTGACACAGTGAAAATTTTCCAGAATAAAAGGTTTGTCTAGTACCCTATCATAACAATCTATGAATCTATCCATCATGTTGAACTGATTAAATAAATAATAGTTTCCCCTCCCCTACATGGGAAAATCTTCATGAGCACCAAGAGCTAGCAAATCAGTGATCAGCTATTTCTCTGACTTGCCAACTTTCTGTGTAGGAAGTTAATCTGATTTGTTATAAAATAAATAGCCATTATATATTCAATGTAGATTATGCTCCTGATGAAAAGGATACCCTTCTACACTGTAAAATGTATTGGCAATGCAATCAAAATCAATTAAGCTATAATTCCGCACTTGCAATTTCAAATTCAAGGAAGTCTGTACACTACAGATTGTAAATCAAATTCCACTGCCTGAAAAAATGAACCAGATGAGGACAGCCTGCTAAAAATTCATCCTGTTTCTGCCATGTAGAATCAATAATCTCCTTATTCAGCTTCTGTTGTCTTCTGTAGACTATGTCTATGGAGAGTCTGTAGTCCATGTTGATGGTTTCTTGTGCTGCTAGCAACAGAAAGATCGAAGTTGGCCTTCAGCCCTGCTACATTATAACATCCATGTCATAACTTTTTCAGTACCATTACTTATTATTATTGCTACTATTCATCTGAAGGGTCCCTACAACCAATACAATGAAATGAAATGACAAATATTTAAGGCAGGATATATCCTCCTCTTTATCTTTATCTGGTCGGTCAATAATAATATTCAGAAGATATTATCTTTAGTCTGATTTAGCAAACTTCTTTTTCAAAATGCATTATAGATAATTTAGTAGCTTTATGAACTATGATACCACATAGCTGAGGAATTTTTTCCTAAGAGAAAAGAGAAAGAAAGAGAGAGGGGGCAATTTTTTCCTAACAGAAACAAAATTGTGAATGAAGTGGTTTCTTCAGCTATGATGCTGATATTTCGATATAAATAAAAATAATATACAATAGGAAACATTTTGGGCATGATATATTAAACTTTGAAATCACAACTGTGGGAACAGTGACTCATACTACTTAAATTTCAGGAAGTCAGTTTGACCTTTACTATTATCAAGTACTAATTTTTGAATTGTGATTAATTAGAACTTTCCAAAATGCAACTGTTTTAGTATCAAAGCTGTACAGTTCATTGAATTCTAATTGCTTGATTGTTTGGACTCATGAATCGAACAGCAAACTTTTATTTTGGATGCTGGGAGTGGGACAGGACTAGTTAAATAAAATCCCTAGCATAGTATAGCTGCAAAAAGACAAAACATTGCAGATACTTATCAATTTAAAAGCCACTTACTCATGGCAAAATGTTCTTTTTATGTACATAGAAGATAATAAACTTCTTCCTAGGAATTTTTGCACTGAAAATGTCCTTATGATAATTATTTAGGGAAACATTTTCCAAATTGAAAACAGGTCATATGTCCACCTTACCTCAACATTACCTCCATTTACTCCATTTACTTATATAGCTCAGCTACATGGATAACTTTCCAGGAAATAAACACTTTCTGGAATAAACTACTATGGTAAGGATGAAACTCTGCTAGGAACTGAAGCATGCAATCAATGATTAGAAGATCATATAGACAGATGGGTTAATAAGCTCATATACTGGTCTCTCAATAATCTTTGGAGACAGAAGATGGAGGAACCACAGCCATGGCAACTGTCAGATAAGAGACATCTCAGCTCACAGAAAACATCTCAGAAGAGACTCTCCCTAGTTCCCTGGAAAGTAAGGGCAAGCAGAGCGAGATGTGATTCAGACTTGCAAGATTCTGTTATAATAAAGGTAAAGTTATTACTTGTGGTATGGAGTTTTTGTCTGAACTACGCCTTAGTAAGACCACACCTAGAGTACTGCATCCAAGTTTTGCTCACCACACTATAAAAAGATGTTGAGACTCTAGAAAAAGTGCAGAGAAGAGCAACCAGGATGATTAGGGGACTGGAGACTAAAACATACGAAGAACGGTTACAGAAACTGGGCATGGCTAGTCTAGTGAAGAGAAGGACCAGGGGAGACATGATAGCAGTGCACCAATACTTGACGGGTTGCCACAGAGAGGAAGGGGTCCAGCTATTTTCTAAAGCACCTCTAGACCAGACAAGGAATAATGGATGGAAACTGAACAACGAGGGATTTAACCTGGAAATAAGAAAAAACTTTCTGACAGTGAGAACAATCAACCAATGGAACAGCTTGCCCTCAGAAGTTGTGGGAGCATCACCACTTGAGACTTTCAAGAAGAGATTGGACTGCCATTTGTCAGAAATGGTGTAGGGTTTCCTGCTTGGGCAGGGAATTGGACTAGATGACCTACAAGGTTCCTTCCAACTCTGATTATCTGTTATCTGTTATCTACCTCCAAGGGCTGACAGCTCATTAATATTTACATGGAGGTGTGTGTGTGTGTGTGTTTTCAAGTCTTCTGGAAACTATATGAACAAGTCCATACACTTTTCTTGGCACCATTTTCAGAAGTCATTTGCCTCTGCTTTCCTCCTAGAGCTGAAAAAGCATGACTGGCCCAAAATTATTCAACTGGATTGTAGATCTAAGGCAGGGCTACAACCTGTAGTTTTCCAGCTTCTGTTCCATCACTACAATGGCCTCCCATTACTATGTAGAGATCTTAAAATGTAGTGCCATTAATTTCTATAATTATTCTAGGTATTATGAAATTTATGATCAGTCCTATGAATTTTAAAATAGAACTACATGTTGGATTTTTATATTTTAAATCCCATGTTAAACAATCAAATGCATGCCATAGCCTGTTTCCATTGTTCATATATTGGAAAAGGAGGAATCTGTTTATCATAAGTAGCTCTCAGCATGATTGAGAGAGGAAATAGCAGGTTCATTTTTTCACCCTTTTCCCCAAACACTTGTATATTTGACAAGCATAGAACAGTGCAAATAGGAATTTGTGGATTTGTGCCTCTCTATATTCCAAGCAGTGTTAATTAACTAATTAACTAATCTGACATGTTTGTTTTGTTTTCTCCCATGCTCATTATTAACCTTTTCTAAACAACTGGAAAGCAAAATCAGCTAAAGACATATATTCTCCATATATTTAGTAAACAACATTTTGAAAGTAGTGAAAGTCTTATTTTGAAAGTGATACACTTTTAAATGTTTAGCTTACCTTTCATCACAAACAAGACATTCCTTTTATAACTAAGAATCATAGCTTTCCAAAGGCTTCTTTCACATTATTCTCCTTTGACTGATATGCGATCATGTTTTCTCACTCCCAGTTATATTTCTAGAGTTTCTTTCTTCTCACCATACAAACCAAGGCCTCTTAGACCAGAATTTAGAATATTCCACTCTACTCATCTTCCTTGTCAACAGTGGGTGAGGAAGTAAATCCAAAATGTATGTCTATCAATTTGTGGAAACCTGAAGATTAATAAAGGCTGCTTTGTGCAATAAACCTTGTGTCTGATTGTAGTTCCTGGATGCTACTTCAACAGAAATGCAAAATACTTTAAGAGGATAAATACTGGTTCTATTGCCTTTTTATTTGAGATAATTGAAATTGGTTGTTTCTTTCTTTCTTTTCCTACCATGCTTGTCACTCAAGCCTTACTCTTATCTACCAAACATATTTGCAAATCAAGTTCCTTGAAATAAATAGGCCAGACATGCTGACAAACAAGCATAGGATTAGGAAGATTATATAATTGCCTGTCAAACATAATTGACAAGTATATTAAATTCACCACCCATCCTTTCCAAGAGATAAAGATAATAATGTGCCCAAAGCATCAAACTTTAATTTATTTTGCACTGTCTTTTGATGATGATTATTACTCTGGCCTTCCTTACTACAATGTTTTTTGTTGATTTAACAATACTTTCACGAGTGCTTTTACATCTATTTGCTTGGCCACTGACATTTTGACCTTCCCTTATCTCCTTTATTCCTGTTTCCCATCCTGCCCCATACAAAATCTATTTTTTCACCAAAATCCTTCCTAGTTCTTTGACTCTGTGACCTAAGAAGCTTCCATAGCAGAGTCAAATTATTTACCCATATCCTACTAACATTGTTCTGAGGAGCTCTTTCTGGGTCTACTAGGAGATGCCAGGATTGACTTTTTGCACACCATGCTTGTTAATTATAAATTTTTCCATCTATGCATTAGCTTAACTACAACCATTGAATCCCTAATGATAGTTTCAAGTGTGAACAACAGTCCTATGTAAGCATGGTATGGCTGTCCTTAAGATAGTTTCAAGCAATGGGGAAACATTGGGAAATAAGTAATTGGACTAAGAACCTGAATAAAGTCCTAAAGGTGCTTTTTTAAAGAGGCAACTGGACTTTCTGTTTTTCCTTTGAAGATGTTTTGCTTCTCATCCAAGAAGTTTCTTCACCTCTGTCTGGTTCTTCAGTTCTAAGTGAATCCTTCCATTCCCCACCATCCACTCAGAGCTGAAAAAGCTTCTTGGATGAAAAGCAAAACATCTTCAAAGAAAAAACAGAAAGTCCAGTTGCCTCTTGAAAAAGCAACTTTGGGACAACCATGATCTGGATGACTGAGAATCTCCATAAACAACCTGAATAAAAAGGAGAAATGAATCTGTCTAGGGCTTGAATGTGAAAACAATATAAATCTTTTTCCTTCAATCAGGAGTAACTTCAAACTTTCTCATTCTTATCAAAATTCCTACCTGCAAGATTCAATCACTCCAATCACTCTTTATTCCCCCCAGAGATATCCCCAGCCCTTCTATCATTCCACAAATACTATAGTAGAACTGTTCTGCTTTCTCTTCATCCTGCTTCCTGTAGCACATCTGGTTGTTTTCCCCAGCCTTCACCCCAATCTTAGCTGCCTCCTTAAAACTCTCTACAATAATGAAAATTATCTTGTTTTAAAATATCACCAGCACCAACAAGATACTATGTGGAACAGTAAAATTATTCAAGGTGAAATGATGCTTTGGAAAACCCTCTTACCTTTTGTCAGCATTATGCTCAAACAAACATAAAGTGTTTTCAGGCTTTCTGTTCTAAACAGAAACAGGAGGATGGTGCCTAAGCAAGCTAGAGTTGGATGTCAGAGGTGATTTGATATCTGTGCACATTTCTATTTTTCATTTGTTAATGAGCAAACTGATAGTTTAGGTTGATTTAGTATCTATTGTAATATAGAATATACATAGAAGCTATTACACTAGTACTAAATAGAGCTTTCCATTTTAGCATCTCTAAAAGTCTTAAAATATTTTATGAATTATGTTAATCAGCCCTCCTAGTCATTCAGATGATATAATGAGCCACAAAATCTTCTCTGAAAGTAAGAATTTGGCCATGCATATAGGTAATGTACTGTAATCATCCAGTATTCTTGGTTCAAAATAAGCTACTGGGTCTCTTATGACAGCAATGAGTGTGACTGATAAGTTGCAATAAGCAAAACAGAATAAACAGATTGACCATATTGTAGGATCTATATTAGTTATACTGGGAAACTATGCTCCTCAAAGTCTCAGTGTTCATCAGAGAAAACTAGCCATTAGAAGTAAATCCCAGATTAAAGTAAAAACTACTACAATTTCAAAAGCAGCTCCACTAATCACAGCTTAGGAACTCCCTGGAGGAATCTGTTGCAGCTAACATTTCTGAACATTGGACAGTGTATGTATGTGTGTGTGTGTGTGTGTGTGTGTGTGTGTGTGTATATATTGGACTGAACATATATATATTGGACTGAACTTGTTTAAGAAAAAATATATATATATATATATATATATATATATATATATATATATATATATATATATATATATATATATATATATGTTTTCTTAAGTTTTTATGGTACTTACATGTATGGTGTTCGGCTTGGTTCGGGTATTCTCCCACGTCATTGTAGTTCTTTTAAAGTTGTAGCAACGTTTCAGCAGAATCTCATCTGCCATCATCAGGCTTCTGTATTGTGTCCGTCTGTGGGTCAGACTTTTACAGTGGTTTCAGATTTAAATTTGGGGCAGCCTATTGCTGTGCCAGAATGGTTTTTTCTTCATCCTGATTGGTTGGGAGTCTTGGTCTGTGTTTATTGGTCTCGGAGTTTGCTGTGTTCTGCTTGATGGGTGTCTCTGATATCTTCTGTCTGTTTTTGGCTCTTTTGTATCTTGATTGGCTGGCAGCATTGTGTTACTTTAATGGAGGCCTTTAGTGCAGCTTGGCTTCGGGTAAATGGGCGGCTATCATTAGTTAGGAAGCTGGGTTTCATCTGGGTGCCTGGTTGGGGTGTGTTTGAGCTGGAGGTATCAGGGGGATCTGTTTGTGCCCAGGTGTTTGCCTGGCTTGTGGTGTGGAGATTTTTTGTTTGTGAGTGCAGGCTTCCAAATGATTGACAGCCTGGTGGAATCATCTCTTCTATTCATGCTTTCTGGTCTTTTTCAATCTCTATGGCTTCTCTGATGACTCTGTGGCTAGGGTTTTCCATAGTGGCCAGGGTTTTGGTGCCATTGAAGTTGATGCTATGACCTGTAGCTTCCATGTGTTGGACTAGTGAGGAAGTGTGTTCCAGCTTTTTGACTGCATTTTTGTGTTCATCCAGGCGGGTACTTATTCTTCTATTGGTCTGTCCAATGTATGTGGCCGGGCATGATGCACAGGGGACTTCGTATATGCCTTGGTTTTCCAGGTCAATTTTATCTTTGGGGTTGCTAAGGATGGCTGCTATTTTTCTGTCTGTTTTGAAAGCAGTCTTGATGTGATGTCTGTGTAGTACCTTACTAATTTTGTCTGTAGTACCTCTTATGTAGGGCAGGACAGCTGTTCCATAGGTCTGTTCATCTTCTGGGTCTCTATTATGTTTCAGTGTGTTTTTGTGGATCAAGCTGGTGATTTTGCTTTTGTGGAAGCCGTTGGCTGTCAGTACTTTAGTCAGGGTGCATAGTTCAGCCTTAATGTGTGTCTTGTCTGCCAGGCGTTTGGTTCTGGTAATTAGTGTTTTAGCCACGGAGTTTATCTGTGCTGGGTGGTGGTGGGATTGGGCGTTGAGGTAGCGGTTGGTGTGTGTTTTCTTCTGGTATATGGTGTGTCCTAGTGTGCCATCTGTTTTTTTGTATACACACACACACACACACACACACTGTTTACACAACACAATGCATGCAGGCTATTAAGATGTAACTGCAGCATTTACATAACATGATATGCCCCAATAAATGAACCACATTATAATTTACCAGAAAACTTTAGTTCACTCAGTAGACTAATGCAATACCAGAAATGCAGCAGCATGCCATTAGCCAATCAACTTATTAATTTATTATTTATTCTGTTTATATAGCAGCCTGCATAAATTGCAAATGCAATTGGTTGGCTAATATCAGGATGAAGAATGATGCACCTAGTTAACTTGATAGATCACCAGATTCTTTCTTCCTGCCTGATTATTATCATATACAGTAAGCAGAAAAGACTGGCATCATCCTCTTTTGTTTGACTCCTTTATTTCACTGATTTGGAGAAAGCAAAAGCTCATTGCTTCGTTGAATACAAAAAAAAAATAAAAATGAATTAATAGCAAATTCCTCTCTCATTTGCTTTATCTTATAATGATGATAGGCAAAAGTGAGTTGGTGAAGCAATTGTCACCTTATGCTTTAGCTTTTAAGGCTGGCTAAAGGCCCATCCATTATGGTCTACTTAAAGACATTGCATAGTTGATTCAGCAAGTTAGCAAATCAATTAATGCAAAGGTGGATGATTGCAAATTAAGTCATCATCACAGTGAAAAAGACAAGGTAAGTAAAAACTGCCTTTGTTCAGACAAATAGTATTTCATCTTTCAGGGGCATTAGGTGCACTTGGAATTCTGAAACATGCTATGGCATGGACAGTTGCAAAATATTTGTTTATTCATAGCCAGACTAGTGAAGTCATTCCTCATCACTCATACTAAACTTCCCAGGCATAATTTACAAGAGCTGTGCAGTCCCTGTTTTTTAAAGTAGGCTTGGGGCTTACGGGGACACTCACACAACACTTCCAGTTCCTTAAAGCAACTGTTTACTTTTCCATAGTTGCCCGGTTGCCCTCTGCATCTGCAACATGTTCCTGGGGAAAGGCATGTTTGATTTACAGAGATACAGACAGGTATGAGAGACAGGTTGATGTAATGGTTAAGGTGTAGGAAATCATGAGTTCTAATCCCAACAAAGGCACAAAGCCAGCTGGGTGACCTTGGGCCGGTCATTCTTACCTAGCCTGAGGAACAAGGCAAGGGCAAACCACTTTTAAAATCTTACCAAGAAAACTGCAGGGAATTTGTCCAGGCCATTGCCAGGAGTCAAAGGCATGCAGGCATGCACGCGCGCACACACATACACAGAGAGAGAGAGAGAAGAGAGAGAGAGAAAGAGGTAGCATTTAGTGGTCCTTTGGGATGAATTTCATACATCCCAAAGGATCACTAAATGCTACATCCTACCATTTCAATCTACTTCCATTTCTATTTTCTAAGAATATTTGTGAGAGAAAAATTCTGGAAATATGAGTAAAACTATGTTCAGTCCAATAAACTTTAAAATAGAACTAAACACTGCATTTTTACATTTTAAATATGCCTTACATAATCAAAGGAGAGCCATATCATCTCTTTCCATTGTCCTTAGGTTAGGAAAAGGTTGGAAGAGGTGAAAGCTGGCACCACACATAATCTCTCTGCTCTCCCAGCCTGACTGAGATGTGGTGAAACACGGCTTCATCTTTTCAGATCTTATGCTCTCAACACTCGTTTTTGTGACAGTACAGACAGTGATTTGTGCCTCTCTCCATTCCATCCAGCATTAAAGGAGTTCCCATTGTAGGCAGATGCTCGAGGAATACAAATTATGCTAAAGTGCTTTGTTCTGCGTTAGATGCCTCATCAAAATTATCTAAAAATAGTGAAATAAAATCTGGTGGTGCATGCGGTTTGGTGGGATCTTTGACACAGTACTGCTCAAGTCATTCATTAATCAGTGGCACCTATAATCAGTTATCTTTCTGTACCATACCTAAAATTACCATTATATTGAGGTTTCCACATTTTCTGTGTCTGTCTGTCTGCCCCCGCCTCTCCACATGTGTGTGCATCAAGTGTTAATACACCCAGGTGTAGGTATACAACCTCAATACTGATATGCACACATATAATTAAATGTACTCAAGCAGTTGATTAATTCATGCAGGAACTCATTCTAGCCCCAAAGGGGGGCATAAAGCAATCTTCTCCAAATGCCTGGAAAATGACATTTAAGAAAAGTACTGATTGTTTTGGGGTAACACAGATTGGTACACTTTGTACTGATGAAGTTCATAGAACAGGAGGTCTTGCTTCAATCACTTTGATTTAAGATAGAGATGAATAATAATCAAATAAGTGAAAGGGTAACTCCAAAGAGTCACTGATCTTGCCTGGGATAAATTTATGTTTCAGACATTGTGATATAGTTTACATTAACCAGACTCCTGTTCTCTGAAGTTCATCCATGCATTCAGGTGGTCATTTGACAATTCCAGTTCATATATTTTTTAATTGGTTTGTTTTTGAGTTGAAATTTTAGTCTGCATTTTCAACTGCACAGGTTTCATTGCTCCAATTTAATTTGGATTAAATGAAAATGTTGATTTATTTTCATTTTTCAGCATTGCTTTGGGAATCTTCAGGTTGAAAATAAATAGGAATAAAATTGGAGAAGAAACACACACACACACACACCAGCTTGCCAGCAAGCCAAAAATTTACTTGTGTGTGTGTGTGTTTTTCCCTCTAAAACAAAGTGTTAATTTTTCTATATTTATGTAGAAATGACAACTATCCTTATTCACACTGGTAAAATAAACATCCAAGTGTTGCCCTTGTCAGATCATCGTAAATGAAACTTTTGACAGTAGTTTTTTTTTTGTCACATAGATTTTCATGATGAGAAAATGGAATAAACCCAAAGTGCCTGAGGATATGGCAGGAAAGGCAGTCATGGTGTCAAATTGCTTCTACAACTAGAGTTTACTAGGAATTGGTTCGCACATTCAGACAAATCACCCTTTATCTCTCTGCGAATCAAATTCTGATGAGTGAACTTTTTCTCCTGAGAAAGATTTTGTTGTGTATGTGTTTTGCTTTTGTTTTGTTTTGTTTTGTTTTCCTTCCTTCCTTCCTTCCTTCCTTCCTTCCTTCCTTCCTTCCTTCCTTCCTTCCTTCCTTCCTTCCTTTTTCTTTCATATTATATTTTTTAAACAATGCTAGCTGCCCAGAGTCATTAACTTGAGATAGGGCATGTATATATCCTAAATAAATAAATAATAAATAGTGAATTAATAGGCTGAATGTGTGTGCATGTGCATACCTTTGTGCCACTGGGAAAGAATGAAGGTTATTTTTTAAAATATATATATTTTAATTTCTATAAAAATTCTTTTTCTCTTCTGTCATCTTACACTGCTTTTTTTCTGCAAACAAGAGGCTATCCTTATAACCTTTTTGTTTTGCTTTATAAAGATTTTCTAAAAGAAAAATTGGAATCCTCCCAAATAATTCTTCAATAGGTATGCCCTTTTTGCAAATCAAGACTGAAAATGAAAGGTTGTCTATATTTACTCTGAAATATATCTCAGTGACTTCAAATCAAAATATTGGAATTGCCAAGATGATTGAAAGATGATATAGATCACGATTGTCAAACTCCCGGCCCACAGGCTGGTTGTGCTGGCCACACCCACGCCCAGTTTAGTGAAGGGGGGAAAAAGTCCCAATACGTCACATGATGCCAGCGTGACGCTGTGAGTTTGACACCCCTTATATAGATGATAGCTAGATAGCTAGACAGCTAGATAACTAGTTGGCTAGATAGATGGATGGATAAATGATAAACATTTGGAAAAGTACAGATCAGGGATGAAGTTTTTAATATCTTTATCAACATATTATGGCTTTAATCCAGACTAAAAGTATTTGACATGTTGTGGAGAGAAGAGGAGGAAGAGGAGGAGGCAAACTCAGCAAAATAAAGTCGGCTATATGTATATATGTAGATGAGCGCAGATTGTAAAATTAACTGGATATATCAATTAATTAACTGCACATTTTTCATGAAGTTAAAATGTCCTCTAAACTAGGCTTGTCTTTTAATCATTCCATGGACATATCTGTATAATTTTCTTGGAACAATATGGAAAATTTGCCACTGCAAACTTTTTCAACTTGTCTTATTTAGATACAGCAGTAGAATTTCCTTCATCCAGATATTAAGCAGATACACATCCTGTTTGATTTCTTGAGGTCAGCTGTAAGGTCAAGATTGGCTGGAAGTTGTCAAGTGCTGAGCCCTTTTTGTCAAACCAGTGGGAAGTATTCTTCTGCTTCCAGCTCTTCTGTCTCAGGTGTATGTTAATAGGAATTAGGAATTATGTGTTTTTGTTGCTAAGGAACTTTGCTATTTTTGTTGAAAGTGGTCACAGGGAATATGTTTTGCTGAGGTGAACCATATTCCTTTATTCATGTTTCTTTGCTTTCTAACATCAAGTTTAGGGAGAAAGTTTAATTTTAAGTACAAAAAGCAGAATTGAAAAAGTGGAGTATTGAAGTAATAGTTGGTTCATTTCTAAATCTCCAGTGTGTCATGAATAGATTGTCTTTACCTCTAGCCTTTTATGTCCACAGGGTTCATATTGAAATAGTGATCTTAATCCCTAAGAAGCAGCAATATTTTTGCAGGAGAAACTTGCACAACTTGTGGTATGGACTGATGCCACATATTAGCTGTGAAGCAAGATTTGACGTAGCTAAAGAACACAAAGTACAATTCTACATTTTACCTAAACCAAGCAGCGTGACAATGCACACAGGACCCTTGTAAATATATCGGTTTCTTCAGATTTTGAGCTGATAAGGCCAATGCAAATCAGAAAGTGAGGGTATAATATGTCTTTTCCCAATAAATAGACCTAGCAATTATACTTATTCTTCCTATTCATTCTTAGTTAATCAGTCCCAAAGCCTGATCACATATATGCAGGAAAAGTTCATTTGCACTATCATTTCAGATTCTAGACATTTTTTCCCATTCAGATGATCATTAAATGGTTTGGGATGACAAACCATGTTATCATTAAGTGAAGAAACCATGGGCCTTGTTTTATAAGATACCTTTGTAGGATTAAATGGAGAACAAAGACTGATTAGACTTGAAGCTGATCTCACATAAATGTGCATGGGTTCCAAGAGTTGGTATCACTTATACATCTTTTTTTCCATTCATCTCATCAGAACTTTGAATCAGTCATATGATATGGTATGATTGAACAGTTGTTAGTCTTACCTCTTCTTCTTTGAATGAGCTGCATTGCAGTATGGAGGAAAAAGTTACGTTTTTTGGCTGCTGATTTTTCAGAATGGAAGAGTAAACACTTGGGTGCCTTCAAATAAAAATTGCCCCATGGCAGAGGAAAGCCTTTTGGCAAAAAGTTAAAAAGAGTTTTGAAAGCCATAGCTCTGTAATTTGAGGTATTGTTCTTTTGTGGCATAGGGATGCCCCTCGATAAGATACCTGTAACTTTACCTCCTGGGAGAGCAAGGCAACAGTGCAGTAGAAGCCAAGTTACAGATAATAATAAAGTCCCATTGGTTCTTTGACACTGCATCACTGATCTACTTATGTTGTTACTTCTTTTGTGGCAGGCATTGGGGTCATAGACCACAAATTTAAATGGCATTAATATTGGACAAATTTCCAGCCAGGACCAAATAAGGTGAACACACTTGTGCTTTTGGTGAAAAACACTACAGTTAGCTGTAGTAACTTAATGAAGAAATTGTTGATGGCCTCCCTTGAAACTGCAACATTATGCACTGTTTTTTCTTCTTCTTTTATTCCTGGTTTTCCTAATACAATAGGGAATACCCAGATGTCATGGCAGGCCTGCTTTGAACACCTTGAGAATGTCAAGTTTACAAGTTAGACTGTTCCTCTCCATGATCATGAATGAACAGTGATATCACATTACACATTAATGTCATGTGTACTTTTCAGAGAAAGTGTCAGAATGGAAGTTTGTCATTAGCGATCAATGTTTGGAGGTATGCATTTAATTCCTATTCCCTATGATTTCTCAAATGGGCACTGAAAAACTGAAATATATCTCAAAAATCAATGTTACTATCTTAAATCCAGGAAATTCTCACTCTTAAATCTAAATGTATAAATATCCACAAAGGCATGATAAAGATTTAGGGACATCATTTTTGGGTTTCTAATTAAGCCCTGCATTAAATTTGTCAACTTTTAAATGAAATGTTTTTGAACAGAATGTTTTTGTGTGAACTCCAGAGCTGATTTTTCATATATGTACCACCCATATTTCTTTTCTTTTCTTTTGTACTCTAACTTTGTACTTCTATAAAATTGGCATACGGGGAAAAATCAAATTAACTGTGAAAGAGTAAAATAATGGCTTAGAGGTTGTGTTTTTTTTTTACCTTTTCTTATTTGCCTCTTAATCCTGTTTGGTTTACCATTGTTTTCCCTACACACATATACACACATTCTTTAGAAAGGCTTGTTCACCCTTCACTGTTTGCTGGAAATTTCTCTGTTGACAGCCTTATATTAACAGTGCCTTTCTCTGTGGATTTCATCATAATAGTTATGTGAAATGAAAATAAGAATTTAGGGAGGGGACACAGAAGAGGGTACTGTAGTCCCAATTTTTCTTCCCAGAGTTGTGCCCTAATTTAAAGATCAGTTGAAGATTTTGGCAGAGAATAACCTAATCCTATTAGTGCATAAACTGCAACTTCAGCTTTTTTTCAAGAAGGGTGTTTCTTGTTCTTGTTTTTCCATCTCTCATTCTTTGTCTTTCTACAAAGAACTTTAGAGAGGCTTAGACAAATCAGTCTTTATATCAATGTAATTATGCTTCAGCTTTAAAGGGAAAATGGAGAAAAAGTGTGTCTCTCATTTATTCATTATTCTTACTGTTGTTAGAATTGGATATTCAAAATGTGGACAGTGATTTTCAAAATGAATTGGAAAATTTGAACATATTGGAGACTAAAAAGAAGTAGCAGAGAGGTGGAACAACCTGGATAGAGAAGGTGAAAGGTTTAAATTCAACCCTCACAAATAATGAATGAAACTCACCAAATAACAGACAATAACAGTATCTAAATCTGAAGCAAATCTTATCTAAATCAAAATCTGTTACCCCAAAATATCATTTTATATAAAAATGATAACTATTTCTGCAGTCTATGCAATTTATATTTTTCTACACAGATATCTATCTATCTATCTATCTATCTTTCTTTCTTTCTTTCTTTCTTTCTTTCTTTCTTTCTTTCTTTCTTTCTTTCTTTCTTTCTTTCTTTCTTTCTTTCTTTCTTCATTTATTGGTTACTCTCTATCCCATCTGATGTGGCCTTTTTAACTTTTAATTTAAAACATAGGAAAATGTATTGTGTAAAGTATTATTCTAGTTTTTTTTTATACAAGATTATCCTGGCTCCGTAGTGTACTTAGAAAATAAATATCAGGGTTTCCTGAAGCCTAAAGTTTTATTCATCCTTACCAAAGAAATGCAAATGTAATTTGAAATTGCCTGGCGCATCTTCAGAGTCTAGAAGGTGGGAGAAACCTGTGGGTGGGATTTTGTGGCTACATAGGATATCTGGGAAAACTCCTTTAAGAAGTACATACAGCACTCAACCACATGAACTAACAATCTCTGTTGGTAGAACATAGCGTGCTACCAAATCTATGGTACCATAGAGATGTGCTACCTGTTATTTCAGATGGTAACAATGCAAGTGCTAACTGTCGCTCTCAGCATGAAAAGGTTGATGATGCATATTTTAATCTCAGATTATATGATTAACCAAGTACTTCATCAGATAGTCATGAACTCAAAGGGAATGCTTTGTCCAGTTTCTGCATGAATTTACCCAGTGAAAAAGAGACCATCAGCTTTCTGATTCCTTTCTCACTGAATCAGTAATCCATGCTATTGACTCGGTCCAGATGAGAGAATTATATGCCCTCTCCTTATCTTTGACCCCCTATTTATAAAATTAAACAACAAACGAGTTATTGTTTGCACCTTGATGATAATAACATTCTGAAATACTTCAATTATCAATTTTTATATCACGTTCCACTATGGATTTGCTACAAATAATGGAAGAAGAAAACAGCTCCTTTCAAAAATTCAACATAGCATTAAAGTTACCTGAAATCAGTTGCTATTTCTATTATGAAAAAATCTTTCCAGCTTTACCAAAGCAGTTATGAGCTCTTCTAAAAATCACGTTTTCCATCTTCTTTAGTTGATCTTTACAGTAGAGAAGAAATGCCAAAACAAGTCATTGTTTTGACCTATCCTAGCCAAGATGTTGCAAGTCTTATAATTATCCCTTTTCTTTGTGGTTTCTTTTCATTATTAACTAAGCCCTTTGAGTGACTGGTGGGGAAATAGGCTACTCAGAGTGAATACAGTTCCTTTCCAATTTTAAAAACCAGAAGATCACGTCAATAGATGAATAAACAATCGCTCTTGCCCCTTTTTCTCATCTGTCAAGAAAAACTGCAAAGGCTCTTCCACCCTGGAAACAGTGGCTATCATTATTTTATAGTGAAGAATTTTCCAACAAATACAAGCTGGCTGACATTTTTACAAGTTGTAGCTCCTATATATCTAAAGGGCACTATATCAGGGAAGGCTGCCGTAATGCAAGATGAAACCAGCTTCGTAAAATAATTGATTTTAGTTGTCTATTTGAATTATCACTTTCCAAGTGGGACCAAACTCTGCTAGACAGTTGCTTATGGATGAAAATTTGCTCCTTAATATCTCAACATCCTGTGGTGGCCCTCCTTCACTGCTCTCCCATTGAACAGAAGATTTTGGAGAAAAATCAGAATAAGAAGTCCATTCTCCTCAGCAAGACACAAGCATAATAATAAATCAATCTGTATCTCAAGAATGCCATAACATTCCAGCTAAACTAAAAACAGATCTGTTAAAAAAAATCTATATTCATATACCAATGTCTAAGCCATCTCACCATTGAAGCACAGGGATATTTGAATTTAAGTAATTCAAGTTAACTTATCTTCCATTTTCATGTGGTTTGCATGCCGAGAATATAAAGCCCAACTACTTCTCTTCTCTGATCATACTATTATCCTACTGAGTACCATGACAAGCAGGAATTTTTGTCACTGCTTCTAATTATTTATCTTTCCTATCAGGTCCTCTTGTACCCACTCAGGATCTGTGTTAATCTAGTATTGTAAACAAAGTACAGAGAAGGAAAATGTATTACATACATACAGTGTCTTCAAGATCCACTTTGATGGCATGTTAGCAAAAAACTTAGAATTGCTTCATAATCTTGTAAAGATAGAAAACTTGTCAGGGCTATAATAGTGAATTGTTTAACTAAGCTAATCCATTACCCATAATCCAACAAAGAATATGCTGAATAAGAAGTGATTCTATAGTGGGTAGTTTTGTATGTAAGAGGCATACAATGTGTACAATTTTTTAAAACAGAGAAATTTGATATTTTATTCAAATGTTTTCTACACCAAGACTATTTTATGTATGTCTCATGTTGCCCCATTGTTTCATATATAAGAATCATAAATAAGGAACATTTAAAATAATGTTTTATTACAAAGTTCTGCTTATTATTTATGGTGGCTAGAATTATGCAACTGAGAAATAAAACTTCAAGGCCAATGATATTCCATACAAAATCAACACATTACATTTAAATAATCAGCTATGATTTTCTTTTTATATATAAGAGCATAATGTACTTTCTTCATCAATATTGGATTTTGTTTCCTGACATTATGTGTCATAAAGCTATAATATATAAGCTATTCATAAAACAAATTTCTTGGAATTAAGGTAATTTGGAAGTATAACCATTTTTGAAGATATGGAAGTATAGGCAAAATTTGATTATTATTTGCAAAACATTATTTTCATCTGACTTGCCAAGTAACTCTACCACCTTTTGATTTCTTGCTGATGGGAAATGAATATCTGCATTTACCTTACTGAAGTTGTCAAGCAATTTAAAAAAAGGTCCATTCTACCTGCCTATCATTTTATAGGACACTATTTAGCCAATTGAAAAGTCTGTAGATTTCAGGGAAAATAAAGTTGAAGTGATTCAAAATTCATTTTTACAAATTATACAATTTTTATGGACCCTTAAAGATTACAGTATTCTCTTAGATTATGTAGAGATCTTAACATGAAATCCAATTTGTAGATTTCACATTTAAGTTTTAAATCATAATATAAATATTCAGAGGCAGAACTCTTTATGTTACAGTGTTAAGCAGAACTTTAATGTACTATTACATTTTAATGTAATATACTGTTATTCGCTGAAGAGTATGCACAGCTAATTATTATATACCATATGTAATGCTCTGATATAAAGTAGCACTCTTCTCAAATCATGTGCTCAGGATCAGTTTGAAGGACTGCCTATGTGCAACAGAACATTCTACTTAGGACAGACAAATTTCTCCAGTGTTTGTTTGGCTAATTAGCAGTTCCATGAAGAAGAACAGTGCTGACATTGTTCTGGGAAAGGTTTTTCCCCCTGACTTCCCTTAAGCTCCTCTTAGTTCAGATGCAGAAAAGAGATAAACTGCTGCTGTTCCACCACCAGCACCACCATTACTACTGAAGAGAAACAGCAGATTTGGAATGGATGGGGATGGAATTTCACAGGGAGAGAGCAGGAGATGAAAGGGCTAAGTGTAAGCTTTTAATATAACCCCTTTTACCCTAGTATAATAGTTCCTTCAAAGAAGCTCTTGTATTTTGTCCAATGGAGGCTGAAATTCAGTGGAGTAATCTACATATTTTATCCCTGACTCTTTCCCATGCTGACCACAATAACTTTGAGATTTCTGTCAATGATATAAAGCTATCAAAGCTCCCAATCACTGAACCTTTTGAACAGAGGTTTCAAGTTCATCCAGTGTTTTCAGATTGTTTTTTGGCAAGAGAATTCTCATTCTGAAGACTGAACCACAAATACTCATGGGGAAAAAATAAAATATTCACACTTATGGAATTTCTGAGAGTGACATATTCCTTTTATTTATTTCCTTTTGTAAAATCCTTCCATTCTTCTCAATACCTGCATAGTCTTGTGACAATTTATGTGTGCCATGAATGTTTTTTTTTAATGTAATAACTCACATTACAGGTAGTCCTTGACTTACGATCACAATTTGGGCACAACAACCCAAAATTTCTGATGCCAAGCAAGACAGTTATTAAGTTGCCTTCTCCCCCATTTTATGATCTTTCTTACCATCGTTGTTAAGTGAATCACTGCAATTATTAACTTAGTATCACGGATATTAAGTGAATCTGGCTTCTTCATTGACTTTGCTTGTCAGAAGGTCACAAAAGGTGATCACATGACCCCAGGACAATGCAACAGTCATAAATGTTAATGAGACCATAGAAAGTTTAAAAATACAATACAATTAAACCAGGAGTGGGATTCAAATTTTTAACAACCGGTTCTGTGGGTGTGGCTTAGATGGTGGGCATGGCTTGGTGGTCATGTGACTGGGTGGACATGGCTTGGTGGTCATGTTATTGGCTCAATAAGTGTGAAAAATAGTCATCAGTCACGTTTTTCAATGCCATTGTAACTTTGAATGGTCACTCCACACAAGCAAAGTACCAGCAAAGGAAGGGGAAAAAAACCCCAGAGATGTTCCTGAGACAGGAAGTCTAGTCCTGCCAAGAATGTAATAAGGGTTAATGGAGAGGCAATTTCTGAAAGCAATACCAGAATGTTTCCTTCCTGCCTTCCTTACAGGATTAGACCAGTAATTTCTTCTAACAACCGGTTCTCTGAACTGCTTAGAATGTTAACAACTGGTTCTACAGAATATGTGCGAACGGGTAGAATCCCACCCCTGAATTAAACAATATAAAGGAGGCAATAAGATGCAAGATCTGTAAGCAGATCCACTTCAATTTTCCCCATCCTTTTATTCAATAGAATTCCACAATGGGGCAAGAAAATGACGTATTTAACATTCAGTCTTTTTCTTCTTCGTGAGTTTCTCTGTTATTCTTTCCTTGACCTTTTAATTTCCAATCCTGGAAAATGTGCCAGTACTTTATAGCAAATAGCTGCTTTTGCAGAGGCAATTTAAAATGGGAAAATAATGTAAGGAAGAATGATTACTGGATGTATCCTTCGCCCAATTTAATTCAAGTTCCATTATAGCCTCCTTTTACACCTGATCAGAGCTCCCCCAGTGCTTGGTTTATTTTATGCCATAGATGCACATATTATTATAAATTACAAGCTTCGTTTAAATTGTAAGGCCATAAATTAACAGTAAACACACACACACACATACAATTGACAGATACAAGCAACTTTTTAAAAAAATGTTCTGATGAAAGACCTCTGTACTATGATTCCATTTAGTTTCCCACTTTTTATTAAATCTAATCATATTGATGAACGCATAAAATTTCATTCTAAAGCAATTTCTATAGAGGGAAGTTTGAATGATTACTAAACTATTATTTTGAGAAACAAACACGTTGTTTTGATTAGCATTTCTGTGGATAGAAACAATATTAGGAATGCTATGGCATTTCTGTGACAGTCATTCAATCTGACATAAAAATGCACTTCTAGAAAACTTATAAATGGTGAAGCTAGAAAGAGCTTTGAGTTGTTTTTCAGCAACAAGAAAGCTATAATAATATGTGTTTCTTCACAGACTTTTTCAAGTACACAGTGGCTGCAATTTCAGGGATACTTACCTTGTAGTAGCTAAACATTCAAACTTAGTTATGAATACAAAGCCTACAAAACTAGGCAGCATGATGCACAAACTACTTCTTAATCAAAGCTGCACAATAAATACATCAGCAAATTCTTTTTCCCAGGTGATTTATGTTCATCTGTATAAATACTGCAATGCATTTGTAGATCTTTATACATCTGAGTTAAAATGTATTCACATTTATACATTTGAAAAATTGTGCCACCATAAAAATATATACATATTTTATTCATGTGAAATACACTTCTAAAAAAATTGTTCTTTGCAAACATTATAAAAGCAATCTCATCAATGCCTTTATATTTAAATAGCAATTTGCTACACTCATATCTTTATTGGAGCCTTTAATTAGAATTTGTAAAAGGTTCGCTATGGTTGGCTGTGGTTGCATCTGCTTGGCAAGCTGGTACCATTTTATATATTGATGGCCCTTTTTCTAGCTAGGTCAATGTTATACGAAGCCTCTTTTCAAAGTGAATTAAATTTCAATGACAAACTGAATTTTTAAAGTGACAACAATGGGGAAATCTAACTCTGTTAATACCAAGGGGTTAATAAATGCACCTGTGAATGTTGTAAAATTGTACTCTAAATGTAATTCATATTATAGACCTATTTGGTTTAATCACATACTTATGCTTCAAATTTATTTTATTAATATCCTGATTATGCTGAAAGATCAGTTTTAATTTATATTATGACTCACAGAACTGAAGTTAAAGAGAGCAGGCTTAACAGTGGAAAACTTTTTTAGAAAAGTATTTTTCAAACATGTTTTCAATTCCAAAAAGCTCTAATTATGGATTTTAAAATCTACTCACATATTCTAATTCCCAAGTTTGTCTGGAAGGAAAGAAGGGCCAGCAGTTTACCAATGTAATATAAATATGAGCTATATACTATATCACAAAGATAATTTAGTACAATATACCACTCCAAAATAAGGAGGAGTTAGAAATGTATTGCTATGATAGAACTCATCAATTCTAAGAAGAATATATATTTTGGATGATAAATGCCTAATAGCAGCATGGATTGTTTCCAAAAACTCAAAAGCAAGACAAGTTGGGCAAGTAAATAAAAGTTAAAATGGCAACCAGAAGTTAATATGGATTGAGATTTCTATTAGACTCCATGATCAGAGTACATGGAAGACTAACATACTGTATCTAACCCAACTAGATTGAACTGCAAGTCCCAGAGGTCTTTCAATAACACAGAAGAATGCAACATGCATAAAGGGCACCAGGGATGTTAGTAAAAGAAGAGTCAACAAATCAAGAGTAACACTCTGATTTCCAACTGAAATCCTGGCATTTTTTTATGTATATCACAAAGTAAATAAAAACGGGGTGGGGTTTAGAGCAGGTGGCTTTATTTCCCCATGGATGCACTGAAGGCCACCAACTTGTAGAAATCTGTATTAATAATGCTGTCTGCATTCTTCACATTGTGTGCAGCTGAGTTGCAGTTTTAATTCTCATATTGTTGAAGAATAATGCCATTAATTTTTTAAATTCCTCCCCCCAGTGATATTAAGACTATAGTTTTACATCCAGGTTCTTAGACATAAGACAACAGAACTAATGAGTATGTAGATTGCACTGTGAAAAAAATAGACATATCCTTATAGATATTCTACAATAACACTGCTTTGACTCAATGACACAAGGCAGTATGAAATCCAATACATTAGATGTGATATTTTTACACAAAAAGATCATTAGATGAGACTCAAAAATAAAGAACAGAGAGAAACTGAGGAAAAATCTCATTTAGTGAGTCAGTAAATATTCAGTCAACAGAAAGGGCTTACTTTAAAACCTGCTGCCCTGGTTATCAGCTTCTCCTGTAAATAAGATTAACTGCCCCACTCACCTTAAGCAAAGTTCAGATATAACATAGCTATAATGGATGTGTTGCTAACTAAACGTTTTGGCAGGAATTGTGGCTGCAAAGATGTTTTCTAGCTGCCTTCTTTGGGGGTATTTTTCATCAAATGTTGAAAGGGCAGCTACCAACTTTGCAAAAAGCAAACTCTTTTCCACAAGTTTCCAAATATATGTTATATATTTACGAAAAAATACTCAACTGGCATTTCTGAGAATACAGAAACTTTAAGTTTCAGAGAAGTTTGGATTTAAGTCTCATAGCTGAAGTTTAATTTGCTCAAAGAAGCCATTTTTAATTGTAGCTCTTGGGCTGGTAAATGCTTGTACTGAATCATTTTAACTTACACGAAGAAACTTACATGACTGAATGTTCTTCTATATGGCATCCCACCCCAGAAAATAAAAACTAGGCATCTGGGAAAAAGGGAAGAAAAACTGAAACATAATCTTAGATTATTAACTTTCTAAATGGAAGGAAATGGTTTATGTAATGTAAAACCTTAATCTCAAAGTACAGTTTCATTATCACAGAGACATCTATCAATAAAGGAGAATAATTGTAGCTCAATATTTGTAGCTCATTTGTAACCCAGGTTGAAATGAGGGGTCCTTGTTGCTCTCTGAGCTGTCTTGTTTTCTTGCAGATGTTTCATTACTCTAACTAGATAACATCATCAATGCCTAGTTAGGGTAATGAAATGTCTGCAAGAAAAACAAACAAGTTCAGATAAACAAACAAGTTCAGAGGGCAACAAGGACTACGCACAGAAATCTATGTTCATATACAAATATACACTAGGTCACTGACTAAACAAATGCTTTAGATGCAGAAAATCTCCAGTTTAGTTTGGTCAAGTAGAACCAAAAATTACTCCTGTCAGAAATGTGGATATTTGTTGCCAGTCATTACACATTCTTCAACATGGCAGATGAACTAGAATTAAGTTGTCCAGTTTGCATAGTTGTTTGTAGTTCCAAAACCTGGGTGATTCCAGGTTAAGGAAAGGCAGCTTTATGCTGCTGATACCTACAATTTCATTACAAGTCACAAGCATTCAAGACTGGTTACAAAGCTCAGCTAAAGTTATTGAGGTCTACAAATAAAGCATCCATTATTCCCAATTCTTCATGTTCTAGGAGTTATTTCAACAGAGAATTATTCAGGAATGGAATGAGCTGATAAATCCAACTCTCAATGGAAGACCACAAAAAGATCCAGACTACCGTAAATTGCCATATTAAATATATGTATATTTGTATAGAAGGGCAAAAAAAATCAAGAAAAAAAGTGAAGCCATAACTCAACAGCCTTTGATTTAATTAACCATTGGTGTTTCACTACTCGACAGCCTTTGAAAAAAGATGTATATTTTGAATGGAAAGACCTATCTCATACAATTCTGAGATAAATATTATAAATCCCTAGTGCTCTAAAATGCAGTGATATACCTAAGTATAAAGTAATGCCCTGTGATTTGCTCCCACTACAGCAAATGCCTCTTGCAGCATTATGCTAAATCACATTTGTTTTGGAATTCATTTTCTTTAAAATCTTTACAAGAAAGGCAACTCATCCTTATACATTTACATGCAGTATTATCATAGGTCACAGAAAACTGTGTACATACTCTCCATAAAAGGACATATTTCAAATAAAATAGTTACAACTTCAACAAACAATAGTGTTCCTTCTTCCCATTAGATGTAGATTTTCTGCAGCCCCCAATTTTTGTACATAAATAGAAGAAAACAGTCTTTGGAATATTTACATGCGCTAGGATTTCCTGTCAGTGAAGATTTCTACAGCTGTTTTTAAAGTTGTACTTAGTTTTCATTTTCTCTCCAGCCACGGGCATTCTTCCCAAATTTATATACCAGTCTCCGGCCATCTACACGCTCAAGAATTTCTCTTTTATAATAGTATCTGTTAAAAGGAGATGATGAAATCAGATAAATAAAAATTCATTTTCTGACCATTTCCTCTTTTAGTTTTATTTGTAACTGGACTTAGCTTTTAAGCTATTTTCACATGAAATTAGAAAATAGTCCAGTATCTCATCAGGTGTTGAGTTACTTTGCATAAGCCCATTGCATATAAGATAGAACATATCTGTACACTTTATATTGATTCTAATAGAATTGCCACCTTTGGTTTTGGATAGGGTGGCATTTCCCCACACAGACCCAGTGCATAATCTGGGGGTTCTCCTGTACCGTGACACTTGCTTGAACAGGTGGTAGTTATGGCCAAGCAGGCTTTTGCACAACTAAGGATTGTGGGCCAGTTATGCCCTTTCCCGAACTAACAATCCCTATTCATAGTCACCTATACCCTAGTCACCTTCCATTCTTGACAATTGCAACACAATCTACATGGGGCTATCCTTGAAAAGCATCCAGAGCTCCAGTTGGTTAAAAATGCAGTGGCCAGTATATTTTTGGGCAGACTTTAGTGTGCACATGTATCACTGCTCTGTGAGAGCTGCATTGGTTGCTGATTTACTTCTGGGTACAATTCAAGGTGCTGGTTATCACTTTTAAAGCCCTTCATGGCTTGGCACCAGGTTATTTGAAGGAGCATCTCTTGCTGGTCACATCCACCTTACCCACTAGAGCAGGGAGGCAAGGAATGTTGCAGGTCCCATCCCCTAAAGAGGTACATCTGGCAGGACCCAGAAGAAGGGACTTCTCCATGGTGGCTCCCTCCCTTTGAAAGATCCTCCCTTCAGAAATTAAACTAGGGTTAGGGTTGATACTCTATCATAAGGCCCTGAAGACTTGGTTTTGCCAGTGGGTTTTTATACAGTTTTTTATTTTTATTGTTTTTTATATACTGTGTTTTTTATTGTTTGTAAGCTGCCTAAAGTCACTGTAAGCAAGTAGACAGCTATATAAATTTTCTAAATAAATAAAATATTTTTTTAAAAAATCCCATTGATTGAAAAATAACTATAGAAGATCTGTAACTAAAACCTACAGTGACAAATTACACCTAGTGAATGCAAAATTCCTTGAACATGGTATGATATGCAAGTTTCTCTTTATCTAAGGAAATTTGGGCAGGAAATGAAACCGACCAGCAAGCTGATGCCATTCCTGTATTAAGGCGAAATCATATGATTAATATCTGAAGTATGATAAGCAGATTATTACATTGAGAAGAAATTGCAACTGTGAATGTTTCTGATGATTCAGGAGGACTTGCAGAGTCCGTACATGTGGGACTTAAAGACAAATGGTGAGTCATTATTTAGTCAAGGAGTCAACACTTTCTCATAACTAACAAAATCTCTGTGTCCATGTGAAGACAATTTGGCAATCTTTCTAGCTATATAATGTGGTTTTCCAGGTTGTGGTGGGGGGAGCCCTCAGAGCAAGGATCTTAGATTTCCCATCTTGCCACATCAATTCAACCAGTATCCTTGGATCAGAAAAAAAAATTCAGGAGGAAATTATGCCATAGGAAAATAGCTTCTACTTCACACTATTTTACATTTTAAAAATTCCCCTGTGATTTTAGCATACTCTGACTCTTTGCTTGTCATTGCCAACAAGATTAAAGGCAGTTATTTTTTTAAGCAACATTTTGTTACCTCATGGCACGGCTGAGTTTCTCATAAGTCATGCTACTGTTGTTCTTCTTCTTTCCCCATAGTTGAGCCACTGCCTCTGATTTTAAGAATCGGAAGATGCCTTCTGACCGATCCTCCCATTTTATCAACCCAGGATTCTTCTCTGGATGAAGGAGAATGTCTCTGATAAACTCCCACAAGTGAGTTCCTCGAGGAGCTATAATGAAATAATGTTCAGAGGAAACATTATTTATGTTGAAAAACAAACGGTGATGGGTATACATTTTAGGAATTCCTAATATTTCTTTTTAAAAAGTCCTTCCTATACTTTCTTGGCTGGTTCCAAACACTAGAGTTAATCATTGGAATTTGTGGAAGGTGGGGGGGGGGAGGGGGCAAAGCAGGAAATTGGTATCACAATTGCAGTCCAACCCCATTATACATCCATGTAATGACAACACACATACGAAAGGCAGTGTTTGGATCTCAGCATTACAATCTCTATCTTGACGGTTTTAATCCTCCTGCACACCTAACTGAACTTAAACCTTAATTAATGTAATAAGCTCATATTCTTAATTCAAATTTATTCATTTATCTCAAACCTATTTCACTAATGTTCTTATTCTATGTATTACATTTAAAATTTAATATCTCTGATATTAAAGTATACAGTACATTCCATAAGTCTTTAATGTCCCCCTCATAGGGTAGAAATCCAAGAATAGCTGTCTTACTGTGTTTCTTGTTATGTGGTTTTGGTGGGTGATCTTGTGAAATTTTCTTCCCTTCCAAAGACTCCTCTGCAACAGAAAAGGGTGATCAGTTCTTGCCTCTACATATCTGAATCTGTTCTAAAGATGATGATACAACAAATGTACTTAAAAATATATCCCATATTTTTCAGCCATATAGTCCTCCTGGGCTCAATTGGAAGCAGCATAAAACAAAATGGTCTTCATTAATTTCAGTTAAAGTTTTCAAAGCAATTAGGAATAAGTCAATTTATTTATTTATTGAATTTATATTGCCGCCTATTCGCCCATGGTGACTTGAGGCGGCTTACAGAATGTAAAACCATATTTAAAACCAAAAAAACAATAAAAACTAACAAAAATAATCAAATAAATTAATAAAGTACAATAGAACAAAATCTGGGGAAAAAAATCACCCCCAACTCTTACCCCCACCCCAACTACAGCAGCTCACACGAGCCATTTGATGAGCTCCATCCCGCTCTGAGTTCCCCAGGCCCTCTGGCAGAACCAGGTCTTCAGTGCCTTCCAGAAGAGTATTAGAGAGGGGGCCATTATAATCTCTGGTGGAATGATGTTCCAGAGAGAGGGAGCCACCACAGAGAAGACCCTTCTTCTGGGTCCCACCAGGTGTATCTCCCTCAGGGATGGAGGACCCTCCCTGCCTCACCGCTCTGATGGGTCAGGTAAATGTAACCAGCAAGAGACAATACCTCAGATAACCATGCCCCAAGCCATGAAGGGTTTTAAAGGTGACAACCAGAACTTTGAATTGTACCTGGAATCAATTGCCCCTACCCCCCAAAATTGCAACTTTCACAGAGCAGCCAACACTGAAAATATATATAAGACATGGAAATGATGCAACCCTCTCTTCACAATGATAGCCCATCCAAGCTTCATAGAATCATAGACACCTTGAGTTCAATTTCCTGCTTCATGCAGGAATTCAAATTAAATCTAAATCCACCTGAATACATTCAATATATAATGAATGGGAGATCACTCTTGGTAATTGAATTGTTCTTGCATCCAATCTGAACTTAAATCTATTATTTCATATCCTACAATCTTAATTTTCTTTTGTGTAACATCTTGTTATTTGAAGAGTGTTGTCACTCTTAAGTGTTCTCTTCCCTACACTAAAAATATCCAAGTTTCTGCTTTTTTGTAACTTATTCCAGTTCATTTAAACCTTCGTAAAGTTGGTGCCTAAAAGTCAACATAATACCCTAGGAAGGATTTATGTGCAGAATAAATTAGAACTATTATTTCCTATAATTTAGAAAACTATACTTCTGATATAAATTTATATTTCCTTTCTTTGCAGTGAAATCAAGTATCACGTATAATGTATAAACAATTAATTTTCCACAAATCTTATTCTCAAACTAGGTAGCTAGGTACCTAAAGACTATCATTTGATTCCTGTTTCCTAAATGAAAGCCTTTTCATTTGCCTCTGTTGAATTTAATTGTTATTTTCAGCACATTTTTTAATCTATCATGATTCAATGTTGTGTCATTGGCATATTTGACAAGCAGTCCCCCTATCTCTTCATTTAAATAATTAAAAAAATACGGGGCTTAGCATCAAACACTATGGTTAAGTTTTATGCGAAATAGTTGATGAATATTCTTTGTGTAAAACGTTTGAGCCAGCTATTTATCTGTATAATTGCCATGCAATCTAGACTACACTTAACTAAATTGCTAAACAGAATATCATGGATTATTTTGAAATATACTTTGTTGAAATTGAGATACATTACCTCAACAACATTTCCACAATCTACTAATTAATTCAGTTTTCTAACAATCTGCTGAATAGATTCAACATTTTCATTGCATATTCTTTACATATGTCATCTTAACTCCTATTAATGCTAACAGTCATAAGCCATCTATTTATATATTCTTTATAAATAATTAAAAACTTCCTCTTGAATAATATGTACTATATTATTGGGCTATGAGCTCAGTCATAAAATTAGGCTACAGTCCTTATTCCCTTAATCAGTGGGGCTGATTTCTAAATAGACACATTTAACACTGTATTATTTATAAATCACTGTGTGAAATATTTTATTTTCTCAGTTTGGAACTCAATTAAGCTCTCGTATTACAAAAAATGGAGGCAAAATATTCCCTCAGACAAGATCAGACAAGAAATTCAGCAAAAGTTTTAAACCTTTGTATTATATTTTGTTATTTGTTATAATAGTATATATACATAGTCCAGTTAGGGACCAATTACAGTTACAACTGTGATCAAAAATAACTTGACAATCAATTCTAATATTTATGATCTTTGTAAGTCTTTAAGACAAAGGAAAGCTGAAGTAAAACATGAGCTTCAATTAGTGAAGTTTAATGACCAAGTTGCTAGTCCCAGTTCTGATTGCTTAAACAAGGACTACATATATCTTTGATTTCTTTCATATAAAGGAAATGTATAACATCAACAGATGACCTGGCAAAGAGCTGTTTCTGAGGTAATGAAAAAAGTCAAATCCAGAAGAACAAAAGCCAGTGTTACTGGAAATTCTTCAAACCAACAAATTTAGAGACCTGTTTTTCTCTCATTTGCATATCATATTATGTTCAAGGGATTTTGCATTTAATAGGTCTAATTTGTAACTGTAGGTTTTAGATACAGATCTTCTATAGTTGCCTTTCAATCAATGTGATAGTAAGGAGTAGCTCCTGAACCCTGACTGTTTATGTACCAATCTAAAGCTGGTAGTTGGTTTTGACTGATCACATTTGCCAAAATGATAATCAGTTTACTATGTTGATAATTTACATGTTATAAACCTATACCAATAATAGAACATGTATACAGAGAAATAGATAATTTCTGTTAAACATGTTTGACAAAATGAATGTCTGTTTAAGGTGATCACCTAACCCCCTCTAAAAGAAATTATTAGCCAGAGAAATTTGCCAGGAACTCAACTTACACCTGCATCAGAGCACAGCCATTATATAGTGTCAAAAGGCATAAAGCCCACATGCATTCTTCCACCTACATTCATGCGTAAACTGTCACCGCAGCTTTCAGTGGAAATTAACTATTTGCATGTGCAAATGACTTACAGTAAATACCAGTTCCAACTTCTGTACCAACTTGTCTGAATTATTTTGTTCCAATGCTGATAAGCATACTAGGAAAATGGATATAAACTACCATTACAGAAGAAAATAGCAAGTCCTTTTGCTCAAAGCTTTTAAAAAAACCAGAACAAAAACCTCAGCTAATTGCATTCATGTCTTTTCTGCACTCGCAACATGAGGACACCATTGTCTTATACAAACTGCTGACTTTGTGGGAAAGCAACAAAGCCCAATTAAGGATTGTTCTTTCCACCCTCTTTTATTAATGTATATATATAAACTTAAAGATTTCATTAAAAGACCATAAAAACTAACACAAAGAGAAAGGGAAAGGAAAAAGAAAGAAATCAAAGAGAAGGAAAGGAAAAAAATAGGGAGAAGTATTTTCTGACTTTCTTTATATCACTTATAAGTACAATTATAAGTTTAGCTCTTACTCTATGGTTACAATGTTTGTTTGTTTGTTTGTTTATTTATTGAAATAACTCAAGGTGGCAAACCTATCCAAGACACTTTCCTCCTATTTTCTCCAGAAAACATCAACCCTGTGAGTTAAGTTGGACTGAGAGAGAGTGAGTGGCCCAAAGTCACTTTGCTGGCTTTCCTGCTAGATTAGAAATTATGTCTTCTACTTTCTAGCCTGGTGTCTTAACTACTAAGCTAAACTGTATCTCTTCTTTCTATAATCTATTTTGTTTACTCATCAAAACCATAAATCATAAGTTCTTTTTTTAATTAAAAGAATTGTTTTCTAGTTGGCAATATTGTCTTTTATCAAAAAGGTTAATTTGGTCATCTCAGCAAGTTCCAACATTTTCACCAACCATTCTCTCATTGTGAGTCATGCTATTTTTTTCCGTCTTTGTGCATACAATAACCTCACTACAATTTTATAGTTATTCCATGATTCTTTTCAGCTGTCTGTGGATCAGTCCCAAAAGAAAAATCACTGGTTTCAACTATATATTGATATTAAAGATCCTCTTAATCAGTGCATGTACAGTACTTGGATACAGAATTCTTTGCTTTTTAAATGTCCACTAAACATGATAAAATGTCCCTTCTTTTTGTTTACATTTCCAACATTTATATTATAATATAGCATAAGTTTCAACCTTTTCAATCCAATGTTTTCCCTTGTTTTATGTGTAAATTTAACCAAAATTTCTGACCCACTTTTCATACAACCTTTCATTTATTCTTCTGTTTCAAATGTCATGAAAAGTATATTCGTTTTAGCAATTATATGTTCATGATATGTATAGAATTTGTGACAATTATATCCTTCTGCCATCAGTTCTTTTTTTAAAAAAAATTTATATGCCCCTTGAAAAAATTCTAATATCTCACAAGAAGTTAGCCATTAGTGTTTGTTTATTATTTATCATCTATAATATGCTTCTTGGGCTGAGAGCTACAGAGATATTTTTGGGCATAACCTGGGTTTGCTTTTATATATATATATATATATATATTCCCAATATGTCAATAGAGGTGTGCATGGCTTCTCACATTCCGCAGAGTTAATAACTAATTCGTTCACAACTGCAAAAACAAAAGCTGATCATTTTACAGGGAGAAAAGTTTCAAGCATGAGGAGTTTTTGAAGGCCCTGCCTTGACAAATTGGGGGGGAGGGAGATGTTTCAACAAAGCTATCTTGCAAAACTCAAGCGAAAGAATTATGCACAGGATTTGCATATGATTCAGAAGCACCCAGCTTCTTTTTGCAGAATACACAAATTAGGACATGCTGTGACCCAGGCATGCTCCCCATCCAGTAGGATCAGCAGCTGGAGGATAAATAGATCACACCAGAGGACAATGATCAAATTTTGCTACAGTTTGAAAAGGTAGCAGCTGCTTTACAAGAATGGGAAGTAAGACAGCAGGAAGAAAGCTGCTTAAACTGACATTTTCTATCTTCTGCACAAATAATATTTGCATGTCCTGATTATTTTAAGAAACACAATTTTCAGAGTTTATCCAATACATTGAGTTTACACAGCAGTAATGGGCAGGCTTGTGTTTCATTGTGTTATGCAAAGACGAGTGTTATTCATGGAGCTTAATTCACCACCACCTCAATTCAGCTCTATTGTGTCTCAGCTCAGTACCACAGGTCTTAGCCAAAGCATGTGGTGGTTGATCCATATCTTTACAAATTGAAAACAAGTAGCCAATGCTGCAGCCACAAGGAGAAGAGCGTGATTGTCCTATGTGCCAGCAGTATGAATTTCTTGCAAATTATTTGTGTTTCTTTGTATCAGAGGGAAAGAAAGAAATGCTTTAGTTCAATATCAACCTAACAAATAATATTAATGGCATTGTGTATATTAATATTACATTAATGTAATATTAATGTTTGTGTAAATAATGTCACTTACATTATTTACACAAAAACTTTATTTCTTCTCTCCCAATTCTTCAATGCTTGCTGATTTACAGCTAAGTGTTTAGGTCTACAGAACACTGTAAGTAAGGTAAGATGACTTGATCTGGAAGTTCTAATTTTGTTATTTAGCTGATCAAAGCAATATATATGGTTTAGATATTTGATCTAACCAAATGCTGATATCAGGCCTAGATTATAAAATGTTAGAGCTACTTACCTATAGGTGGATGACCACTAGAGCTGACAGAAATCTGTGCTCTACAATAGGCTTTGCTCTCCACTAGTTCTGAGGATTTAGGAAGAAAAAAATTTAATGTAAGAAAAAAAATATCAAGGTAATTTCCAGAATTGCTTAAAAATATATGAGGTAATCAAGGTAGTTACCTACTGTGCCACCATATCCATTATCGTAAAAATAATTGTCTTCTTTCCAAGATGTCATTAAAGATGGATCTTATGCACAGAAAATAACAGAACAAAAATAAATACTGGTGAAGTAATATTGCTAGTTAGATACAATAAATTTTCCATATTCAGAACATAAAATTTAAATTTTCAACAGAAATAACACATACAAAAGCATCAGAGTATTTTATTAAGTACAAGAAGACATACTGAATGGTCTTAATTCAATAGGTTTTTTTTATTACGTTATAAGGTATTATAAAATACAAAGGGGGAAGGGAAAAGGGGAAAGAAAAGTGAGGAAGGAAAGGGGAAGAAAAAGAAACAGAAACATTGACTTCCGGCTCTCTCTGTTACAGTAGAATAAGGCATTAACAACAAATCACAACTTTTTGTTTTACCATAATAGTATGAACCCGTCATTGTTATACAGATCTATCTAATCTGTAAAACCCAAAATCAAAATTTCACTTTTTTTCCACATCAAACATGAAGTTCAGAAGTGGTTTCCATGTGGAAACAAATGTACCTATATTCTTTTCGTTAAGCAGGCATACTGAATGGTATTCATGGTCCAAAAATTAGACATTTTCATCTCCAAGGGTGTGCAATTGGGCATAAGAATTTGTTTTGCTTTTTTCAGGAGCAAAGATAGAGAAAAGCCATTCTAACAGCATTAAAGCACGGCACATTCCTGAACAGATTGAAAGTAAGCCCATGCTATCTTCACTGTTAGCACAGCTTTCAATCTGTTCATGAAAGGTGCCATGCTTTAAAGCTATCTTGAGAAGTTTGAATTTGCTGTAAGTGCTGTACCAAAGTAAGGGCTGCATTTACAGCTGGTGTATGTTGAGATTGCCTCTGTTTTGGGTGAGTAAGATGGCAAAAGGCTGATGAATCATTGTTTGGCTTACTCTTCCTTGGTCTTGCTCCAAACATGGCTTTCACCTGACCCCGTTTTTAAGCCTGCACTCTATCCTTTAAGCTCCTGCAGCTTCTCGAGTTTCAACAATTGTTATTTTGTTATTTAAACAATATTTTCATAAAGCCTTTCCTTCTTTCTTTGGATGCCTCATACTTCTGTTCATGTGTTATTGTTCTTTTTATTATTATTATTTTTACTGTGGCTACAAGACTCAAAAGTTGGAAACAGCTCTTGGATCTCTAAAAAGTTCTGATTTTATAATTGCTACCTTGGTAAGGCAGGGAGGAATCCTGTATGCACCTAAGTACCCTTTTTTATTATTTCTGTTTAAACACATTTCTTCGTTTCTGCATCTAACTTTTGCAGGCATTGGGAAGACAAAGAGGGATACAGATAACCAAGGCTATATTAAGCATGTTCTCCAACTGCAATCACATGATATAATTTTGCTCTTTTCTTTCTAAAATCTTAACCTGATAATCTTGGATTATAGCAAGAAATAAGCATATTGTTGTAGGAAGCGGGAAACAAAAATAAAGGTTTCACAACTGTTCTAAATTTATCTTTTGACCCATAGAACACATAGATGAGCACAATACTCATCTGGGTACTGTTGCTAGAGATTAGTCCTTCTGTACAAAAATTTGTCTCTTTTTAAGATGATGTTAACCTTGTTTTTGTTTCCATTTCCAAATGCAGGTTTGGGGATCTATTTGTCTTTTAAAGTAATGAATATGTGATTACACCTGGAAATGAATCATGATGAATGCTAAACCTTTGTGCTTTGCCAGCTTAAAACTTATGAAATAGGAATTTAGTCAATCTTCTGCTTACTAGCTATGTATTTGGGCATCCCAAACCTATGTCCTTGCAACAAACTCTCTTGTCATTCAGATGCCTGGTCTACCCTTTGTTTGTTTGTTTTTTTCTAAAAATAAAAAAAGACTCACCCAAGTGGGATTGGGGAGTAATGTTTTTGCTATTATTCTGCATGGTACAAAAATATTGCAGTAGCATTCAGCTTAGTGTAAGAAGCCTCCAAAGGACTCACACAGTTACATGGTGTTTTATTTGATAATGCAAAAGAATCATTTGAGGGGTTCAGTGGGCAAGACACTGAGGAAATTCAAAGTCAGATGTGTCATTCAAGTCAGCCATGGAAGTTAAGTGGGTGGTTTTGGACCAGTCATTATCTCCCAATCAATCCCTAATCTATCTCACAGAATTATTGCTGTGGGGAAAAAAATTGACAACTTTGACCTCTTGGAAAAAAAGGTGGGATATAAATCTAATGGATGAATGAATAAAATAATCTCAGATTTGTTGAACTGAAATCAACAAATGCTTAAAAAATCCCCCTATACTGGGGAAATATTTTTGAAAAGGGATATGGACATCATTTGCAATTACTTAGAAATTATTGTAGGTTATTTATATAATATGTGGTGATCTGGATAATGTGATCTTTTACTTAGAACCTTCCCTTATTTCTCCATGAATTTATCTTTTTTTACCAGAGCAAATTCATTAAAAAAGAAGAGTAAGATAATTAAGAAATTTCTTGACTGTTAGGTTTGGATCTGTCTGCTTGAATATATATTAAAAGTATATATCTTTGATTGTTGGTTCTATTATATTACATTGGCAACCTAGAAACCTTCTTTACTAGGTTGCCAATGCCATATTAGTTATTTATCAATATGAATCCCCAGAAATTTCTTATAGCTTTCTGCATACACTCTTAGTATTCTTAATATTATACCATAATAGAACAGACTGCCTGTTTTGATGTAGTAGTTCTCAGGGGTCACAAGCAGAAAAAAAATCTCTTTCACTGGGTATTATTGGATTCTTTGAAAGTTGATATCTGAGGTTAAACTGAAGACCTTTAGCTTGCTTACCTTATAAACAAATTTATATTTGCTTATACACTCAGAAGGAAAGAAGGGATCATTTGTGATCACTTGTGAAAAATTTGAATTATTATGAAATGGGGGGAAAGGCTTTATACTAAACTGTGAAATAAACTGTTTTTACACACTGTATTATTAGGAAATTCCAAATAGTTATGAAATCAGTGAGTTTAAATGGCTAATGTAATGTTAGTAATGTTATAATTATTAAAAAAAATAAGTCTTTTAACATGTACATGGGCTTATCTATCCACTTCCTAGACTTGCCTGCTAGATTATGGTTACATTATGAGTTATTTGGTTCTAAATAATCATTCTCCTAGTTCTTTCCTGGTTTGCAATTGTTCAGAACAGAAATAATGTAAATATCACTTACCTGTTTGTTCTGTCTTAACAATGACATTGTGTGATGGATACACTTCACTTCCACACTGACCTGGCAGAAATGAATGTAATATGCAATGCAATTATTAAAAAGGCAGAATTTCAACCATACATCTCCAGAACAGCTGGAATATATTAACAACAGGAAGCAATGCCATTGAGAGCTACATAAATAATATATCAGAATAACAAAAAAACAGATATTCTCATGCTAACCTTGCTTCTGTTTATAAGAAGTGGCAATTCACAAGCAAATACCAGCAGATTTACTTATTATTAAATATTATTTAAAGAATCAGGTTGACTGAAGCAAAGAAGCCAGACATTTCTAATATAGGGAAGGCAGACTTTGGTATTAAACAAAAGTAATGTTGAAGATAACATATTGTTCACTGACAATAATGCACTACAGACAGCCTTTAGTGTGTGCCAAGAATCTTGTCCTGACTGGAAAAAAATAAAGTATTTTTAAGTTTTTAAAAAGTTCACATTTATAATATGCTTCTAAGAATATGAGACAACCCTAAAACCGGGGGGAAAGTTGAGTTGGGATAATATAGGTTAGAGACCCCTGAATGCCCTATTTAGATATTATTTAGTGCTTGTTGTAGCTTTAATAAACATTGCAGCCATTTTGTGAGACTACCTATGTTCTCAGGATTCTAAAATTTTGCACTGAACTAAATCTAATTTAAACAAAAAAAAGTTGCAGTCCTGGAGTTGAATTAAGGAAAATGTATGCTTATAAGTTTGCACTTGTGTTCCATCCAGGGGTGGGATTCAATTTTTTTAACAACCAGTTCTGTGGGTGTGGCTTATGTGGTGGGTGTGGCTTGGTGGTCATGTGACTGGGTGGACATGTCTTGGTGGTCATGTTATTGGCTGGGTATGGCCAACTCAATATCACTCACATCGAGGCACCCATCTCCTTGCCTGGCCTCTCATGACTGTGGGGATGCTGCAACAGTTGTAAGTGTGAAAAATGATCATAAGTCACATTTTTCAGTGCCACTGGTCACTCCACACAAGCAAAGTACCAGCAAAGGAGGGGGAAAAACTCCAGAGAACTTCCTGAGACAGGAAGCCTAGTCCTGCCAAGAATGTAATAAGGGTTAAAGTAGTAACACTTTCTGTAAGCAACACCAGAATATTTCCTTCCTGCCTTCCTTACAGGATTAGGCCAGTAATTTCTTCTAACAACTGGTTCTCCGAACTGCTTCGAATGTTAACAACCAGTTCTAGCAAATAGGTGCAAACTGGTAGAATCCCACCCCTGGTTCCATCCCAAAATGTTTATATACTATAGGATTTGAATAATATATATACAGCATAAAGATCTGATCCTGAAAACCTGATTGAATATTCTGTATGATATTTTTCAAAACTTCCTTTTGGGCTATGGGGACATTTTGTTGTAAATTACTGGAAGTAAATTATTTTTCAGAGATGTTGGCCTTACGGTCTCTGAGACCTGGATCTACTGCATAGCAATGCTTAATTTGTTGTGTTAAGCCTTGGAACAAACTGTTTTGACCTTCAGCCATATTAAGAAATGGATATCTTTATGATCATAAAAAAGATTCCACCAGAAATATTATTTCTATTTCAGCATACGTTGAAGATAGTCTTCACATTTTTAGATCAAGGTTTTATATAGTAGATTCAGAATTGTTCAGTGACAAATGAATTGAGTGGGATATTTATTATAAAGTTTCTCTTTCATTTTACTTCTTAATGATTTCTGAATGTGAGGAATACATTTTGAACAAAATTTTATATATTGTGTCTAAATCTTGTTTTCCCAGCCTTAAGCCTCTATTCATTGCTAAATCAATTTCCCACATCTTTCATTATTGATCCTGTTGGCTAAATTTGATCAGAATTGTAATCTGTTAGTACAATAATAACTGATGTTTAGAAGTTGGGAAAGGTAACATATATTTGGGTTATGCAACCCAACAAGACAAACACTGACTCCAAAGAGAAATTAGGACAGCAGAAAAAACGATTACTACCAACCTGCCTTCAATCGGGGACCTGTATACTGCACAAGACAAAAAGAGGGCTGTGAAAATATTTACAGACCCCTCAGATCCCAGACATAAACTGTTTCAACTCCTACCCTCAAAATGACGCTATAGAGCATTGCATACCAGAACAACTAGACACAAGGACAGTTTTTTCCCGAACATCATCACTCTGCTAAACAAATAATTCCCTCAGCACTGTCCAACTATTTACAAAGTCTGCACTACTATTACTATTAATCTTCTCATCACTCCTTATCGCCCACTTGTGACTGTATGACTGTAACTTGTTGCTTATATCCTTACAATTTATATTGTTTTCTAGTATGATTTGATTGCTTATTGTACCTTTTGACTATTATTAAGTGTTGTACCTGATGATTCTTGATTCTTGATGAATGTATCTTTTCTTTTATGTACACTGAAAGCATTTGCACTAAGACAAATTCCTTGTGTCCAATCATACTTGGCCAATAAAGAATTCTATATCTATATCTATTTTAGTGAAAGGTATTACCATTCCACTTTAGATGATGGAGGTTGTTGTAAAGAAGTTGTCCAGCAGAGCCAGCTGCCCGGGTGAAATCTTGCAAAGTCATGCTACACAGATGATCCCCACTGATGTCAAATTCCTGGAATGGGATACAGTTGGCATCAAGCTGGTTGGTGTCCAAAAGATGTTGGAGCCATTCCCAGACCTGATACTTTGTCCAATACTGAGGATGTATTTCATGCCACTGTGTTCCAAAAAAACTGCTTGATGCTGCTGCAGGAAAAGATGTAGTAATCACTAAAGAAAACATTTCACTATCCATGAATAATATTGGTGAAAGTGAGGAATGTTTCATTTTTATTTACGTATTAAATTATTGAAAAAATCTTTAACATAGAACAGACAATGATAAATAATGAAAATAAGCATTGATATAAAGGTGAAGTAATAAATTAAGCAGCAGAAAGCAGAGTCAATAAAAGCAAACATCTTTGGGAATTAAAATGTAAATCCAGAACTTTGGCTCCTATCCTTCCAAACAGCAACAGGATAGAAAAATAAGTTTTTTGGGAAAAAACCCAACTGACACCGATGAAAAGGATTAAACTATTTTTATGTACTCACAATGGAAAACCCATAGTAGGATTTTCAAGGAAAAAATATCAGGTATGAATAGTTAAATAGTCTTTATCCAAACTACATTCAGATTAGTAATTTGAGTTTCCAGAAACTAAATGGAAACCAATTATATGATCAGAATCTCATGCAGTCTAACACCAACCTAGATAATATTTAATGATATTGGCTATGATTATGAATTCAGAAGTAATTACAATTTGGAGGCATCCTCAAAAAGCAGCCTCATGTGGAACACATTACAATAATCTCATTAAGAGTTCATTAAGAAAATTAACTATGACTATGATATGTTTATTCCTATTTTTAAAAGAATGCAGTTGACGGGCAAAATGAAGTCAGTATGTGCATCAACATACAGAATTCTAATTTTGGGATTTACAATTATCTATTTACTCCAAGGCAAACCATTATTCCTTATATACAACTCAAAGTGAATCTTGAGGAATTTAGAAAACAAAAACTCTAGTTATTTGGTAGGCAATCCATGAAACTTTTTTACAGTAAATGTTGAATTGATATTTATTGAATTGATAACAGTAGCAAGATTATAATAAACATATGGAATAGGATTGCTTTAAAGAAATGTCAAGTTTTAAAACTGTGGTTGCTACAAATTAAATCCTAAATGATTTTTTGTATGATTTAAGGGACCATATTTTAGTGCTTTTTAATCACCTTTATAGACTCAGAATACCTTTATTACTCTATTTCCATATTCAGAAATAAGTGCTTATTTTAAATTCAATAATGAGAAAAACATTTTTAATGAGCTAGTTATATGAATAGGATTTATTTAAAGTCAAGTTTAATAGGTACTTCAGTCAAGTGCCAAACAAAAAGGTTTCTACCTCACCCAAAATTACTTCTGGCCATCGGTGGCTAGGTTAGTTTTTTTGCCAATGAGAAGCAGTTAACATTAGCTCAGTACAGCAAGAATTGAGATCGAGAATTTCAAGTTGAAATGATGCGCATGCTAGATTTGAAACTTAGATTAGAAGTTGTCTATTTGGGTGGAGTTGCCTAGTAGATGTTGCTGATAGTATTACACTTTGCAGAAAGCAGTTGCTCTTTTGCTTTAATATTTTAAATGAAAAAAAGGAAGAATGGAAAATAATTGCATTCATTACAATTTTAGTTTACAGTAATTGGACTGTATTCCATGTTGATAACATAAGATTGCAATCATATAATGAGTTTCACTTTATCAAAATAAAAAGTATACTTTGCAAATAGCACAAGGACAAGAGAAAGATGTATAGTTTTCAAACCTATTCATAGATTACCACTGGTGAATACTTCCTACCATTACATGTGGGATATCCTTCTGTCCATGACTGTTCATGAAGAAGACTTGTGACGGTATTAAGACTCATTCTGCCAGTTCCTTCTAAAATCATGATCTGTAAATGCACCAAACAGCTCACTTAACTTGAACTTTTTTCTCCACAATTGCCAACAATATCCCATCAAAATAAGCAATACCAAGTACCTATCAGAAGTTACCCTGTTAAAAATACATTATTAAAATTCATTTTTTGATGAATCCTCCCCCCCAGTGAATAACAAAACATGATTACATTTGATTTTTACAGACACAAGGCAAATTATTAAAACACCCACCCATAAAGAATGAAGAAATGAATAAAAAACAAATAGCAAAAGAAATGTGCTTCCTTTTGTGTTTGCTTCCCAAAAGTGAAAAAACAACAACAAATAAAAGTATAAACATAATGGTGAATATTAAAACACAAGTAATGTTATTGGACTTTCCCATTAAAGCAAATAATACCAAAATAATTTTAACAAATATATAATTTACATAAAATACTTCCATGGATTTATATGCCACTTGAGAAATATTGTGAATATGTTGCATTAGGCCAGCAGACTGTATTCATTAGTTAAAACTAGGAGCTCTTGAATATAAGCTCTTCATGTTGTCATAATATCAAAAGAAGAAATAAAAAGTAAGTTTGGATAAAATTTGAATCACCCTCTGGAGAAGGAGAGGAAGGTAACATTTGCTGTTTTTTTCCCTTTGTAGTTTCATCCTTTGCATTGTTCTAGATAGGTCCATCATCCCACAAGTTATGTTACACTTTCAGGAAATCTATATCCAGGATAATGTCTACTTCTGATCATTGTCAGTTTTGTAAAAGTTTTATCCAAAACTCCAATTTGCTTCCTAGTTTGCTCATCCAGGATTAATTTTATTGGAGTCCACAGGAAGATGCAAGGCTAGAAAAATGCTGGATGTTCCAGTCTTTCTTCCATTTAATTTTCCAGAACATTTTACCTAAAGTGATTTTCCTTGCCAACACAAGAGACATTTTGAAGGTTTGAATTTTCTACAACTAACTCATTACATTAAATCTCTGGAATATTTTCAAATTGCTCAGAGCCTGAAACTTACACAAGCCCATTGGACAGGGAACTAAATCACTTTGTTTCTTCCACAAAAATGGATTTTTCTTACTGCTGCTATTCTTCTCAAAAGACGCAGGTTCCTTATTTAACAGGTGTGATATGTTCTACAACAATTTCCTACCAAAATAAAGAATAAAAAATAAATTACATATTTGGTTGATCCTGAATGAAAAGCAAGGTTTTTTTTAAATCTAATAAGTTTCATTGTCATAAAAGGGGCAACATTAAGCATTTCATCTCATTCCAACAAGAAATAAAAATATAATTGTCAGCAATCACAGTTTAAAAATGTATGTAACAATGTTTTGAATGTAAAGGTATAAATGTTATCATACTTCATCCCCTAAAAATGAACTATCATTCATACAATTGTATGAAAAAAATGCAGATACTGCTATTTCTTTCCAACTACAATCAAAGAAAGATTATGATTCTGAATTAAGACTTAAATTTGCTCTCAAGTTGAAGGCAAACTTCCTGGTTCAAACCCAAGGTTGATTGGAAGGTTAGACTATTTTCCAAGTCAATGACTGGACTGAAATAGGATTTTGTAGTCACCAGACACTACCTATGTAATGTGTGTGCGCACATGCATGTATATTCATGTGCATGCACGTGCATTCAAGATGCTATAGCTCCTACATATTTTTCCGTGCCGTTTCAATCAGCTTCCTAAAATATGACTATTTCCTTTAGTCACTACTAATCCTTCCATTAAGTAATGTAAAATTGCTGCCTTAGACAACCAGTAAAATGAAAGGCCAACCAATTATTGCCCTCAGAGATTGAGAAATATGCTTTGAGATTTTTCTGCTCTATATGTCAAATTCCTTTAGCACATTCTGCACCACAATTTAAGTTGTGGCATTTCAAGCAGCAAAATCTCTTGGGCAAGCTCTGGCTTTAATACTTTGTATGAAATTGTACTGCTATTAAAAATAACATTTGACATTAAGAAATGTCTAATTATCACTGAAGCTTGAAAATAATTTTCCCAGCAGATAACTATTACCCCTCTCCCATTACAAAAGTTACAAAATGTTAGAACATATTGGCATGCTTATCAAAAAGTCTGTTTATCTGAAACCAGAGCTCTTATTTTGATAAAAGATATTCAGTACAGCTTGCCACGTCAGGATTCCTAGCTTTATTACACTGAAACTTTTTCATAAAGTAAAAAAATCATTCCAAGAAGCTTGAAAAGAAGATGAACTGTCTCAGTTTATCCTTTTGCACCACCAAATGAAAGTTTTAACTAAGACCCTGTCATTAGCTAAGTCCTGAGTTTCTGGGTACAATGTTTAAACCAGCTAAAAATGAAGCCAGCTTAAAAGAAAACATCATGAGAAAGAACCTAAAAATAACCACCACCACCCTGATTTTGTTTAGTATCAGATGGGATAGAGAGAAATTTTCACTAGCTTTCACAATTTTGATATTCTCTTTTACTGCAATAAAAAGTTTTTCTAGAGTCTGTGATATACTTATTTCTTGACCTGACCTTTAACTATCCAGAGAATGCCCTAGTTTTTATCCTTTTTTTGCCACTTGGTCTAGAAGGGGAAAGTGGCAGAACCATTTCTCATGACTAAAATGAAGGAAAGACAGCTCATCATTTCACGATCCCATTATTCTATCAATGAAATATTAAAAAGTCAAGACAAGAGAGGTTCACCCTTTCCTGTTACCTCAGTGAAAGAAAATGACATGTTCATTATTTTCTTGTTCTGTTACTAAACTTGTTCAAAAAAAATAATAACAAAAACAAACAACCCAAAACAGGTTTTCCCCCCTCCAAGGATGAACTTTAAAAAAAATATAGCTGTGAAGAATGGGAGGATGAGGCAACTTTGTTTACAATGAAACCGGAGCAGGAAAACCAGATAGCACTCCTTGAATTGACAAAGGTGAGAAGAATGACTTCTGAGACACTGAAGGGAAAAATAGCACATCAAGGTTTTCTTCCTAATAGGCTGGATATAGGTAAGAGCCAGGATTGTACATTTATGTCTTTGAGAAACAGTCAGTGACCTGGATTCACACTGAGTTATGCTGAATACAAGGATCAGCACTAAATGTCTTTGACTTTATGGATCCTGTTATAATGGTGTGGGGTAACTATCAAACCTTATAGCAACAGCATGTAGGCTTACATACTGCTTCACAGTGCTTTACAGCCCTCTCTAAGTCGTATACAGAGTTGCCATGTTGTCCCCAACAATCTGGGTCCTCATTTTACCCACCTTGGAAGGATGGAAGGCTGAATCAACCTTGAGCCTGGTGAGATTCGAACTGCTAAATTGCAGGCAGCCGGCAGTCAGCAGAAGTAGCCTGCAATATTGCATTCTAAACACTGCGTCACCGCAGCTCTTATGACAAAATTATAGCATTTGCTGGTTTAGTACACACTCAACCCTAAAGATGAGGGGAGGTTTAAAATAAAACCCTTCAGCATGCAAATGAGACATTTATATTTCTTTTCCTTTTGAACAAAAAAATCACCAAATTAGGAAAACAGGCACTAGAAGACTTAACATTGGAAGTGAGACAAAAATGTTTGAAATGACTTATTCAGCTCAGGTTTTGTTTTGTTTAGCAGGAGGACGAGGAGGTCTTTGGCTTACATAGCAGAAGAACACATCTTAGAGGCATAAATGCAGGGTATAAGTCAAATAAATCAACAGGGGAATATTTATAGTGTTCAGTGCTGTTGAAAATATTGGACCCTTGTTCCAGTGCCAGATTTAATGTTTATTAATAAGTGCCTATCTCTGCAGAAAATATAAATAAATCCTTTCTGACAAAGGAAAATTTGTATAGCTGGGCAATGGATGAATCCATTTCTAAAATTCTTGTCTGAATCTATATCCATTGAGTTATGAAAAAATCAGGGATGGAAATCCTTGGCCGCTTGTCATATTCCTGGTTAATCTTAGTTTCCTTTATTCTAGCCCAATTTAATCATCATGCTTATTTGAAGAAATATATTATAATATCCAATCATGGAATGGACAACGCTGAGATAATTGTTCCCTTGACTTTTCTCTGGAAAAACATCTAGTCTAATACTAGCAATAGCAAAAGCAATAGCACTTAGACTTATATACTTTATAGTTCTTTACAGCCCTTTCGAAGTTGGTTTTATAGAGTCAGCATATTGCCCCGAACAATCTGGGTTGTCATTTTACCACTTCAGAAGGATGGAAGACTGAGTCAAACTTGAACCTGGTGGGATTTGAACTGCCAAAATACAGGCAGCTGATAGTCAGCAGAAGTGCCCTGCAGTACAGCATTCTAACCACTGCGCCACCGAGGCTTTTACTTCATTTCATTAAATCATAATCCTGTAATTTCTGATAGAATGGCTAGGGTCTATTGTCTGCCTTCACCAGTGTCGCACTTCACCAATTGTTGTTAGCATACTGAGGTGAAGATATTGTTGAGTCAAGATGATAATGCATGTGCTTTGCCATCTTCCTGTATAATTTTAATTTACTGAAAAATTGAATTCATACACACAAATACAGACTGTACACAAAAACACATACATAGATATGACATATGTGTTATGCATGCCACAAGCAATTTTCAGGCCATGAATTTCATAACTTTGCACTGTATGGTTGCCTGTCCTCTGCTTAGTCTGACATTAGCTTTTATAAAATCTGCTTTTTTATAGAAACAGTTTTATATAAGCAGTAAAATATAACCTTCTGGCTATGATTTAGCTTCTCGTTAGATTTTTGTCCGAAATAAATGTTCCTGGGGCTGTTTAAAGGAAACAGAAGCATGACACTTACAACAAATGTTTATTTATTTGTTCATTCACTGAATTCAAATTTTTACACTGTTCATCTTGGAAGGGACCTTGTAGGTCATCTAGTCCAACCCCCCACCCAAGCGGGAGACCCTACACCATTTCTGACAAATGGCAGTCCAATCTCTTCTTGAAGGTCTCAAGTGATGGTGCTCCTACAACTTCCGAGGGCAAGCTGTTCCATTGGTTGATTGTTCTCACTGTCAGAAAGTTTCTCCTTATTTCCAGAGTTAAAAAGCAAGGTTAAAATTTACAAGTTAAAAAAAAAATTAAGAAGTTAACAAGACAGTTAAGACAGTTAAGGAATTAAGACAGAAGGAGTGTCCTCAAGCCATCAGCCCCCTCCAGATTACCTAAGGCTCTTAGACCCCCATTCTAATTAGCAGAGCCAGGTCTTAAGAGTTTTCTGAAAGCCCAGAAGATTGACAGCTCATTTCATCTCTGGGGGTAAAATATTCCAAAGGATAGGGGCAGTGGAAGAAAAAGCTGTCTTCCTAGTTTCTTCTAATCAAAAATTTTAACTAAGAGGATCCATGGCCCTTTCTACCTGATGGGGTTTGGGCAAATCAATGCAATCAGGGCGAGATGGTTCCTCAGATAATCTGGTTCCATGCAATGAAGGGCTTTAAAGATGATGACCACACCTTGAATTAAACCTGAAAGCAAACTGGCACCTAGTGCAGCTCATGTAGCAATGTGTGTACTTGTTCCCAATGAAACAACAGAGGAAGGAAAAAAGGGTAAGTATAAAAAAAATATAAAAACATCTATAAGCAAGGATAAAAATAATTATCCTGACAGACTAGCTTTCTTGAATCTGTAGGATCTAGTCCTCCAGGAACTCTCTACTATTCCTGACCTGTGCTATTAATTAAGCATCCTTGGCAATCTTTACATGTTTGGAATTCTTAAACGACTGTAGTTTCTCTGCAAGACAGAGACTTTCTAGTCTCCCAAGGTAGAGAAAACATGCTAAGCATGGCTTCTGGAATTTTTTTTCCAGCCTCTTAGCAGTGGAGCTATCTGGGTGCAATGTGTGGCATATACCTACGGGTAGACTTCTATTCTCCCCCATGTGCAGACTGAGAAAAATTGAAGTGGGCTCCTCTGGTTGATGTGCCCAGGACAAAAGAAGGGAGGGTTTAAAATGGAGCAATCAACAATATAGCAGGCTGCTTCCTACCTACCTCTGACCTCTCCCATAGGGATGTATGGGAAACTGTGGAAGCCTAGTTTCAAGCTTGATCTTTCTTTGGCTCATGCCTTCTCTGATACTAAATTTGGTCTAGTCCCATTTGGTTTTCAGGGGATTATTCTGCTGACAGAGTCATCTGCCATTTTCCTTAATTTCTTTCCGACATTACTTCGGGTTGCAAGTAAATGCACAGAAATGGCTGCCGTGGGTGTGTTGATGATTAGTCATAACACTTGTTTACTGGAATACAAACCGGTGAAGTTGTTACCCAATTTCCCAGTGGTCATCCAGAGGCTCTCTACTATTGCAGTTCAATTTTTTTTCATTGTGCGTATGGGCATAATTACCAGCAAAATACCTGAAGATACCTGGCATTATTTTTTCTAAGCATGCCTATGAGTAAGTCCCAGAATTATTCTTTTAAATAAAGATCATGCTGAAGTTGGCTTGCCCTTTGACTTCATTTAAATTAATAAATTATAAATAATGTAATTTCAATTTATAAGTATTTTAATTAAAATATAAATACAGGAGGGTGGGGTAGCAGCTGGGCAGGTGAGAAGGAAGGTGTGCCTGTGGTCACATTACATATCCCAATTTAGTGTACCGCATCTAACATAGCATTTTAAATGTATTTTTCTTGGGTTAGTATATGGGCAATACAATGAAAGAAATTGCAGAAAATAAATAAGACAACATTTTATCCTAAGAGACTATAAGTTCTAATATAAGGGCTATTTATAATTTTTGGCTTCTTACAACAACAACTGTTTATATTAAATGCATCAGTTCTGGAGTTTTAAAACTAATTCAATCATTTGAATAGTCCCATGTAAAAATAAATACCCCTAGTACCATGCCAAGAAAAAAAAAAAGCAAAATGGGAGGAGCTTGGCACATTCGCAAGAGCAATGTATCTGAATGTCCTGTTTTTTTTTCAAAGTACAGTATAATCATCTCTTCAGAAGACTTATCTTCCCTGGCTTCCAGTTTCCCATTACATCACCATGAGACTCTTTCATTTGGCTTTTTCAAACTTTCACGGGTAGCCACCAAAGTTTTAGAATAACAAAAGACATGGACAACAGAAACCAAAAATAGCTGCAAAGGAACATTCCGAAATTTCCAATAGGAAACTAAGTTGAACAACACTAAGAGAATTTTAAACAAATTCTTACAAGCCTAGGGAGAACATTATTACCCAAAGGTTGAACATCTCAGAGAAAATGGATGGCAGGTTTCAACATAACAGGCTTACTATATGAACAAATATGTTGAAAATAAATTGATTCAACTCACTTAGACATGTCCTGAGGTGATTAGAATCACAATTCCTAAATAAAACAAAGTCTGAAAACTGAAGAGGCTACTCCTAATCAGGTATCGGTCAGACTCGAACTTTCATTAATAAAGCAAAATATGAAATACATAAATCACAGAATGCTTAAGGATAATGACAGAATCTCAGACTATTTTGTTCTAGACTATTCAGATCAATGAACAGGAGATTCATTTCCTGGTTCTCATTCCTTTTCATTCAGAAACACAAGCTCTTGCAGTCAGAGCTTATGAGAGGCTCATATGAAGGCTCAAATGAATCAGCATAAAAAGAAATACTATGGACCGTAAGGAAGAAATAAGAATTGTCAAATGCAATTCATAGAGGGGGGAAAGCCAAAATAGACATAGCAGATAGCAGGCAAAGTATTGGAAAGGAATCAGTGTATTCTTATGGCTTGGAAGGAGCTATAAAAGTCAGAAATAAAGGACTGAAAAATCTACTTTAATCATAAAGATTAGATAATAAACATGGCATTATGGGAAGATATACAGAACATCAATATTCTAGTTAAATTTACCTGTCATCCTGAAAATATTTCTGTCTTCTATAGCTTGTAGTAATTTGCATCTTTTCATGTTTAATTTTATTTAAATTGTATAATATAAAACTGTAACACTTGATGGGACAGATCTTAATTTCCATGAGCTGTCTCACCCATCCCTATGTCACACCAGAAGGGCAGACAATGTGGCATAGATGGGAAGCTGCATAGATGGAAAGTTGCAGCAGGAAGTAGAAATTAACCCCCCAAAAAACAAAAACAAAAAAAAACCCCAAGTATGAATGGAAATCATATAATCTGCTTGTTAATATTAGTTAGGAAAATAAAGACAATTACACAGTTTAGTTCATAATGCCCATTTATAAACTTAGGCAATCCCCACCTTCAGTTACCCTCTTAGCTACTTTTGAGTCAAAAACAAAACAGTTCAAGCACCTATATGGAGATTTTGAAGTAATGGGGATAACAAAGGAAAATGACTTACTCTGTCTGTTAAAAGCTATTTGGGACCATCCTTTTTATTTAACTGATAGCCAACAGAGAAAAACATCAAAGACAAAACATTTCATCAAGTTAATTACTGAGGATGAGCTTGGCTGTAAAACTTGATGGCCACTAAAAGATCCCACTTGATGGCCATTAAAAGATATTTAGACTTAGAATTAGCAATGCTTTGCAGGAGTTTTCTCTACTGAGCAGTGTAGTATGAGGGAATGGTCAGAGAAGTCTTGAGCTGGCCTATACATGTTACTTGTAATTAGCAAAAGCTTGTATTTTTCTAAGAAAAAACAAGTCATGGGAAGTATGATGTGGATTAGGACCTCGGTGGTAGGGAGGTTTCAGCCTTTTGTCCCCATTGAGACTCTGATCCACATCATATTTATAGAATTATATACACTTGCCTCCACTTGAACAAAATTTTGTCTTATAGGGAGGTTTCCTTCCAATTCAAATAGTAATGTATTCAAATTAATGATTCTGATAAGAGTGAAACTTTACTTTGTTTTATTTTATTTGCCTTGCCTTGATGTATTCTGAAACTCTTTTTAATAAGTAAGATGCTCCATATAAATTAAGGGTGCTGATCTCTGTGGTATTAAAATCAGCTCTTGTCCTATTCCACTTAATCTGGTAATCAACCAAAGAACTCTGAAACCAAACTGTGAATTAGTTCTCTTATTTCAGATGGCTAGGGTTAGATAACTTGAAGATAATGGCAATGTTTTTCCTTGTCTCCCACAAACATTATATAGAATTCAGGACAAAATTAATGCTTTTTAAAATAGCATTCCAATATTTTAAAATGGAAAAGTGAAGTTGCAATATCCTCTTTATGGCTTTCTTTTATTGGGTGAGAACCCAGCCCTACCTTACAAATTAGCACAGGCACTAGAGAAACCTGCCATCCTATCTTAAGTGTAGTACATGGTGTTCTTCTTGAAGAGCAAGGTGTATTAGAAATATACCATACAACAAAAAGCATAAATGAAATAAAAATTAATTCAGTGCTTCCCAGCCGGGTAATGGGAAGAAATTAACTGTGAGAGGGATCTCGAAGTCCTAGTGAATGATCACTTAAACATGAGCCAGCAGTGTGCAGCAGCAATCAAAAAAGCTAATACAATCCTTGGTTGTATAAACAGAGGCATAGAATCAAAATCACGTGAAGTATTATAAATCCTTAGTAAGACCACACCTGGAATACCACATCCAGTTTTGGTCATCACATTAGAAAAAAGATGTTGAGACCTTGGGAAAAGTGCAAAAAAAGAGCAACTAAGATAATTAAGGGCCTGGAGACAAAAACATATGAAAAACAGTTGCAGGAATTGGGTATGACCAGTCTAGAGAAAGGAAGGGACTAGGAGTGACATGATAGCAGTATTCCAGTATTTGAAGGGTTTCCACAAAGAAGAAGGCATCAACTTATTTTTCAGAAGGCAAGACAAGAAACAATGAATGAAAACTAATCAAAGGGAGAAGCAACCTAAAACTAAGGAGAAACTTCTTAACAGTGAAGACAATTAACCAATGGAACAGCTTGCCAACTGAAGTTATGGGTGCTTCAGACTGGAGGTTTTTAAGAAAAGACCGGACAGCTACTTATCTGAAAGGGTAAGTAACTCCTGCTTGAGCATGGGGTTGGACTAGAAAACCTTCAAGGTCCCTTCCAGTTCTAGTCAGATTAGTAATCTTTATTCACTTGTTCTCATGTGAATGGCCAGGGAAACACCAAGAAAAGTATCCTTAAAAGCCACAGTTTTGATCCAAAGGAAATTCAAAAATCAATAGGATTTAAGTGAATGCCCTTTCATCTTAACAGCCAACGGAAAAATGAATTGCTTAATCAGCCTCTGAAAGCAACATTTCTCAACCTAAATTGCTGCTACAGCAGCAAACATCTTCTCTGCCTATTGTGTAAAGCTATTGGTAGGCTTACCAAAAGTAAGATAGATTCAGCAGTACAATAGAGCATTTATATATCAAAAGACTGGAAACAAGTTGTCAAGGTAAAATGTACCATAAACAGAACTGTTAATTTGATTGTTGGCATGGCTTTCTGTTACCTTGTCAGTATCTTCCAAGTAATTTTGTTTGAGTTGGCAACATTATCTTTATTATTATTATTATTATCATGATCATCATTATTGCACCTGCTGTTTAAATTTGATATATTCATCTTATCAGAGTTGAGCTTAGACCCACTTTTAACTTGCTAGAGTATTTGAAAGTCAAAAAAGAAAAGAAAAGGATGCATATCTAAAACTGTACTCATTCCTTCACTGATGTTTTTCCATTTAAGTGCTCATAGGAATGTTTTTACATCAGTAGCAAAATTTCATTGCTTTTGGAAGATGAGGGCACTCTGAGATCATAGTATTTGATGTACTTTTCCATACAGCCAAAAATGAAGAAGCTGTTTAGGGCAGCACAGATACAATACTCAGTAGCTCCAAAAAGGGATTCTGTTATAAAACAAGTGTAAGCAAATTTTGTTTATAATATTTTTTTTTGATACGTAACATGAATGCTAGAATCATTAGGAAGGACCATGATGAAAGTGATGACAATATAAGTTAATTGTGGCATTTTAAATAACTTTCCCAATTCCCCAGCTACAAGAAGCATTAGCTTTAAATAGTTGTGTCTCCAGATCTTTAACAGTAAGTACTGACATTGAAAAATAAATGAAGCAAAACATGAGGAAATAAAGGAGTTTCACTTTCAGGTCAGAATTCACAAATGGGTCTATCCCAATGTTTGAATTCAGACCTTAAGAATACAATCAAATATGCACTGAATCAGGAGCAAGTTAGGTTAAAACTACAGAGACTTCTATTTTGCATTCGTTGGGGTCCCTTATGACTCTTACTCTAAGTTCTCACTATTAATAGACCCTAGGGACATGGAATCACATTGTTTATTTTTCAATATGTCAGCCTGCTTCTTGGTTGCTGATGTATAACAGTTTAATGAGCTTTCATGAATTCATATGAAGTTAGAATAAATAATAAACACATTTCCACTTAAAACTTAAACTCACTTACATATTTTCAAAACATCAAACTTCTTGATGTTCTCATCTTACATATGAAAATGCATCAAGAAATTATTCGAGAAGAAATCAAAACCAACCAGTGGTGGGATTCAATTGTTTTTTACTACTGGTTCTGTGGGTGTGGCTTGATGGGCGTGGCAGGGGAAGGATACTGTAAAATCTCCAGTCAGAGGTGGTACTTGCTTCCAAACTACTCAAAATTTCCACTACCAGTTTTCCAGAACTGGTCAGAACCTGATGAATACCACCTCTGGAACCAACCCTTCATCTTTATTTCTTTAAATTATATAAATAAGGAATCACAACCACAGCCTGAAGAAGAAGCTTTCAGGGCTAAAGTTGTTACTTCCAAAAGCACCAGTGAGTTTAAATACCAAAATTCTGATATCACAAGTTGTATAGGTTCAAACCCTAACTATATCATTAACAAAACAAATCCAGGAGCACCAGCTATGGATCATACCAAAGATTCCTTTGTTGCATGACAGATAACAAACATGTCTGAGTACAAGAAAGGAAACAGCAACAATTACAAAACCATTGCCATAGGAAATCCAGCAAATGCCTCACCCTGATGTGTGTTGGAATACAATTGCCATACACAGAATATTCTCGGAAATTAAAAGCTCTTCCTTTCAACTATCTATTCTTACTTTAGTTACAGCTACAAATAAAGAGAATGTGCCCATAATAGCATTCTTTCCATAAAATTCATTTGACAGGATGTCAAGGTCTGAAACAGGCTATGACTGCATCTATGTCACAACATTTTATACATCCATAATGTATAATGTATAAATATAACCAAACCCACAAATTATCAGTTTAATAATTATAATCAGCCTAAACAGCAGAAGAAAATACATTCCTAGCAGAGAGACAAAAATAAGTAAAACTTTCAAAGATTGCACAACAGGCACACACCAAAATGAAAGGAGTCTCAGAAGCTAAATTTCTCACCAAATGCTATTCCTCAGGTATTTTATACATTACATTGTAATTGTGCCAAATAACAGTCAATTTTAACATAATTAAAAACATCATTGCAAAGAAAACTTAAGAAGGAGAGAAAGTATTAAAATACCAATTAGGCAATGGTACTTATCTATCTGTCCACCTGCTTTTATTAATGAAATTTTGTACAATTGTACCACAATGATATGTAAGAATAATAATATATTTGGTCAAAACCATTAAGACAAATTTGGAGATAATTATGTTGGGTGTACCGGCTTTTCTAACCACAACATCTTGGCTGATTTTTCCATAACACGAAAGAGTAATGCTAGAGTGTTATAAATTAGTTACTCCCTCAAAGGCAATGAAATGAAAGCCTAACATTAAAAAAATGAGTGGATTAAACTAATGAAAATTTGCTAAAAACATAAGAAAAAATGAAACAAGTTGATACTTGGCCATATAAGCATACAACTTTAATTCTCTGCTGGGGAACAAATCTCACACTCCATCCTTTATTCATATCCCTTGATTTCTTTGCTAGTTTACTGAGAAATCAACCTATATATTAACTATCCTCTCATAAGTAATAATGTTTTCCTAGTATCTGAAATAATTTCTCACTAAAATGTTAACCCAAACACTAGACCTGGAGACAGTATTATATTTGTCTCTTGCTCTACAGCTAGAACAGAATTTAGGAATGTCTTCAAGCTTATAGTAGAAGAGTGATTTAGAACCTGATTATCTATTTATATCTGACTGTCTGTCTATCTATCCATCTATCTAACTATCTATCCATTTATCCAATTTAGATACTCTCCATTCCTGGGTATTTTATAGATAACAGCTTTATTTCCACCTTATTATAAACTGTATTTACACTTTAATTAATCCTTATAATTGGTACATTTTACTATACTGTGGTATTACAATATATGTGTTTTGTGTGTGTGTGTGTGTATGTGTGTGTGTGTACACACACACTTTGCTATTATCATTGTCTTATCTCTTACAAACATTTTTCAATTTAAATATTTCTTTCTGGTTAACAAGGTTAACAAAATGCCAGTGCATTTTCTCATGTTATCAGTAGCTTTCGTGAATTTATTGTCCTAAATAGAAAGCTCTAATCGTAAGTATATTATGATAAGGTTCTGCTATTACATTGAGACACATAGTATCATTGATAATGTAAGTTTGAAAGTTCTTAGTTGTAACTTTGTTGTAGATAGAGACTACACATAAGTTAAGTTGCAGTACTTTTATGCTCATATTAAAAACATAATTTAGGCTATATAAGGGTGTCATTTCCTTAGTAGAATGGCATTCATCAATGGAACATTTTTTTCCTTTGTCCCTCAACCCCATGTTCTGTAAAACAAATCTGGATACTGTGTAGAACCAACAAGAAGTTTTGTTGCACATGAGTTAGGAACTTGGTACTTGCATAATTTGGCAGGCAACTCTTAAATAGTTCCTAAATAGCACATTGAATGCTATGAGTGAAAATGGCTCTGTCTTTATGGACATTACACAATATTAATATAGAGAACTTAATTTGTCCATTCATTTGCTAATTTCATTTTTTAATATGTAATTTTCTATCTAGTAAGACTGATAAACAAATATGTAACCTAAATATTCCATATTTTGTACCATGTTGGGATTTAGTTATGGGATGTTTTACTTACTGTACTTAGTACAATATACTACTGTTTCAATTATATTCCTTTCAATTATATTCATGCAAATTATACCAAGTTTGCCTAAGTTTCTTTTATAGCTATTAATTGTTCCAAAATTTTACTTCATCAGGGCTTTCACTACTTTTATGAAATACTTAATAATATAGTTATGATTCCTCTTCTTTCTTCAAACTAGAGTATGCACCACCACTATGACAGATTAAGAGCTATAACTGAACTATTGTTTAATTTTTATGTCAAATCAGACAAACATAGGGTAAGCCAATAAAGGTCTTATTTAAATGCTGTAATAAAACAATAAAACCGATAATTACCTAGGAAAATCACAAATGTCAGAAAACAAATTGCTATATGTTGAAACAGACCATCAACATACGTAGTGTAGTTGTGATCTACAATCAAGAATTAAATTTAGGATTTAATAAATAGCCAATAATTTGTGGATCATAACATCCTATGGGTTTTTGATGTTCACATAAAATCCTGTGAGATTTCAGTGTTCTCCCATAAAATCTCCTGAGATTATAACAGCTTACTATAACATTTCAAAAACAAAATTACCAAAACCCCATGAGTTTCAGTGGTCTGGGAAGACACCTGCTATGTTTTAATTTATTAATCAGTTTCATTTTATAGTGCCTAGTTTTGTATCAGTAGCTCTTCAAGAAATGCCCATGATCTCTGCTGAAAACGCTTCAGGTTGAACCATATATTCTTTTTATGCAAAATAGTGTATTGCTGTATAAAAGGCTAGCCCTACATACAATATTTTAATAATTTAATTTTAATAAACTAGGACCTTTTAACTTTAATTTTTATAGATATAGGACAATTAAATATTCCATTCATTAGATCTTACCTATAAAGAAAAATTTGTGCTGCATTATCTTTCCATAGGATTTCTACTTTAATAGAATACTCTAATACTGAAATGTGGTCCCAAGTATCCAATTCAGATTGAAAGGTTGTTACATTACATATCTTTTTTTCTATGTATATGAAGCTCCTATATGTTGGATTCCACCTCTACCCATGACAGAAGTATGCGTATGATATATCTCATCATTGTAGCCTTTAAGTCTTCAAATGCTACCATCCTCTTGACCCAAATATATAAACCCCCTCCACACATACAGAATAGTGACTGTATTCATTTCATGGATAAAATCAAAAGAGAGAGATTTGCATAAAGAATGGGATACATTGACATTAAGCTAAACTGGAAGTTTGGAAGTGAAAAAAAAATCTCCAATCCATATTTATTGTAACAAAAATGTTTTATATGCCAGGATGATAGAATTCAATACAAACTTGATAAAATAAGGAGTCTTAAGAAATGTATTCATATAGGCAAGTCCTTTCATTTTAAAAGAATTCTAGTTCGTAATGAAACTATTATTAGCGTAGTTAACATCTGTTTTGTATGATGTCAACTTCTATATCTAATTTAATGTTGTTTACTTTGTACCTTTAAATACTGACTACACAAATTGACTACTTAGAGAAAGCTATGTTTGTTGGGAAGTAGAGATATAATTTATCTTAAAATAATTATGTGTTCTATGATCCAATGTCCTATGTGAATTCCCTATATTTAGACAGAGAAGTCAATTCTTTGTAAAAAAAGAAAGTTCAGATAGAGTTCACCCTCAATTACAAAGAATAAGAAAACTAATTTTACCAAATGTTTGTGCATCAGTAAGACTATAGAGATTCACAGATATCATTGGTTAAGACTCAACACTACAAATCAGTTTAATCGCATTGGTTTTCATAATAATTAAGAATATTGTTTTTCAGAGCAATGCTAGAAATGATTATTCAGAAAAAAAATCTATAATAGGACTTAATTCTTTGGCTGAACCAAAGTTATTTTCATCCACCCTGACTTATTTTCATCTACCCTAAGTTATTTTCATCTACCATGCTCAGTCAATTGAAATAAATTATAATATATTAATAGATAAAACTTTACATCTGGGTATGGAAAATTCAAATTCTAGTTAAGAGGTCTCAAACTGGAGTTCTTTCAAGGATTTTTATACAAACATACCTTAGATTCCCTCTAAATCTCTTTGAAGGAATGATGAATTAATGCAAGAAGTACAATTACTGTGTCTGTCTGTCTGTCTGTCTGTCTGTCTGTCTGTCTGTATTAATGGCCCTTTTGTGGATTTGTATAATCCCTTGGATTAAGTAAATTGCAAAAGTAGGAAACCTCACTACATGTCCTCAATTGCAAGGTTTTACAAACAACTAATGGCATAGAAATGACTTTTTCATGTCACAATAGAAATGGCTTTCTCATTTCACAATCTTATACTGCCACTTTCTGCATATAAAAATTGTAACATATGCAAGGAAATTAGATAGACTATCACCATTTGATCAGCTCTCTATATCCAGCTTTTATATCTATGTTGGAGAACACAAGGAAAGCTCTCTGTCCCAGTAGTTCTAATATTCCTTAGCATTTTTCTATATCTTTTTACAAAAATCTAATTTTCTTAAATATATACTTTTGATCATATATAAGGAAAATTCTACTCCCAAGGAGTGTGTGTGTGTGTGTGTGTGTGTGTGTGACATTTCTAGAAGATGTGAACTTGTGTTTGTAAATAATTTTATATTTCTACCTCACTGTAGTATCAGCCATCCTTTGTAATGACAATAACATAGTAAAATATTTTAATATTTGAACTACTTTGGGCAATATATAAAATATAATGGAAACATATCTGTTATATGCACTTGTATTGAGTAGTTGTAGGCATTTCTTAACATAAAATGTTTACCTTTTTGCCCTTATAATTAAGAAAAATATAAAGAGAGAACTGTAGAAAGAATAGAAAGAAGAAATAACTTATATATACATTATATTTAAAAAAATTAAAAAGCAAATATTAATTTATTGCAGAGTTTTCCTGTTAGTTTGGCTCAGAAGTGAATCTGATTGCCTGAGTAAACTAACTTCCAACTAAGCGCACATAGGATCTGGGCCAAAGTGGTTTGGGGTGGTGGTGGAATGCAATAAGCATTTTTAGCACAAAATAAAATTAACTGGTAACTGACTCTGCTTTCCTTTTTTTATCATAATAATGTGTAAAAAAAACTATTCAGAAAAGGAATATATTGCCTTCAGATTGATATTGTTGTCAAAGACATTTATCTATCCTGAATTTATGTAGAATTAAAAGCAATATTCCCTTTACCATCTCTTTGATAGAAATTATTTCCTAACTATCAATAAAAAGTATTAGCCTCAGAATTCTGGTTAATATTAAATTTCAAATGAAAATGTTAAACATTGCCTGTTTTACTGCATATCCAGGTTCTACATGTAGACACAGAATATACATTAAATCTCTTTTCATAAATAAGCCAAGTAAAAACTAAAATTGCACTTATACAAATAGATATTAGACAATCACCATGGCAAACCTTCTAAAGCAAGTAGGAATTTAAGTGCACAGTTTGTTCCTAAAATACTACAACATACTGTCAAGTTAATTTAAACCATCTCTAATGTTTTGGAATTACCCAGGCAAAAAGAGCAGTGAAAGCCATTGGAAATGGGCACATTTTACAGTATACCAAAATTAAATCCTAGTCCCTATTTTGCTGTTATTCTGTTCTGCTAAACTTGAAGTATATAAGGCTATAGAAATAATTAAGAGCATGGAAATGATGGGAAAGCAGCCGGGGTATTTTTCTGGAGACTGGGCAAAATTACTAGGATTTTTTTCTTTGACTGAGATCAGACTAGAACAGGAAACATTTTGGTACGCTTTCATGATACACAGCTATTATTAACCAATTCCAGGGTTGGCATTGCTATCCATAAACTACCTTTAATATTTCATTAGAGAAGCAAACATACAATTTGGTGCTGATCCATAGTTATGTAAGTTTTTTTTTATATCACTAAAGCTAGCATCTTATATGTTTCAGAAAACTCAGAGCAATGTTGTACTCAACAGATCTGACTTCTGATCTGCTCATAGTTCAAAAATATACCATCAAGGAACATCCAAGAATTCAGTCTATCTAAAAGTTAGTAGCTGCAAACAACTCTTAAGAATTGTCATTTCGCCCCCCCCCCCCCTTTGATTGTTTTACTTCAGTGACTGAATCAGAGCTGAGCATACAAAAGTCAAGATAAAGAAATTGAAGTATTATTAGCATTTTTACTCCAAATGTGCTCTACTTTTCTACTGGCAAAGCAAATCGCTACAGCTTGCACATAGTTATGACACTTTAAATTCCCTGATTTCACTGAACTTCAAGCTGCCAAAGAGCAGGATGGCAGCCAAACTCTTTAACAAGCTGAACAGCTTTTGATCAAAGAATTCCACCTGCGTTTCCAGAGTAGAAAGTTTATCATCACCGCTAAACAGTGCCTGTACTTAAGCATTTTTTAAAATTCCAATCCTACTGATGTTAAAAAAAAAAAAAAAAAAAGAATTGAAGGAGAGACCAAGTTAAAAAGCCCTTACCTCATTTAGCTGCTGATTCTGTTGAGGAAATCCTTTAGTTAGAGAAAAAAGTAAAAAGAGTGGCCAAGGTATGTCAGCTATTAAGTAAACATAGGTGGCAGGCTATCACTTCACTCGTAGCAGTGAAGATAAATGGATGTGTTATTAATTTTAAAACATCTTTTAGAATGCTTACCTGTCCAATTGTGGAATCCCTTAGGTCACTTCCTGTTATTCTGATTGGATCTTCTAAAATTAAACTTTAAAAAAAAAACAGTGCTTGCAAATATTTGCATACAGCCAGCCAACTCACACCTTCACGCACAAACAAAACAAGTCTAACCAGGTTACATTTGTGTCCTGAGAACAAAAGAGAGTCTTTTTAATGATGAGACATTAGTTTCCCTGTGAGAGTGTTTGTGTGTTGTTTGTGCGTGTGTGCATGTGTGCGCCTGTGCTTTTCTTTAAAAGACCAATCCATCCCCACTCCCAACCACCCCCACAAGACAGGTTATTTCAGGGAATTGATGCATTTAATTGGAAGAAAGGAAATTATGCTCCAGAAACGTATTTGTAAGTTCAAATCATTTGAAATCAACAGAACAGGGAAAAAGTTCAACCACAAAGCAAACTGTATGCAACAAATTTTCGCCGGCAGCATGTTCAAGCAAATGTTCCTGCCCAGTATTCATTTACCCACAGTAAGTCAGTGTAAGACTGTTTGCGTCTAAAACTTTCCTTTCCACATATTATTCCTTCACAGGCACACAAAACAATACAAAAACTTGGCACAAACTGAAAGCAGCATACCTGCCTAAGGTGTGACCATGGATGTGGCAATCTGTATCAAAGGGGACAACTAGAAGGTACTTGCTTCATTTGATTCAATATCGAGGGTGCCTTTAATATTCTAGGAATAAATAAGTGCTTTTTATTTGGGATAATTTCAAGCCAATTTGTGCAGACGGGTTAAAAAAAACCTTGAGGTTTGTTGAATTATGGCCATAACATAGAGTCCAGAAGGAACTGCACATGAATTGTCCTTCAATTATGTTTACCACTCCAACTGCTTTCAACAGCATAAAGAAGAACAGATACATGATGTTGACTCTTACTTTAACTAAACACAGGTGAGGAAAAAAAATCTTGTTTCTCCGTATCTAAAACACTCCTGGACCAAAAGCAAGAACATGACAATGATGTCACTTGAATAGCTGGAACAGCAATATATATAAATCAGCAAGCTGATCTATTTTTCTTTTAGGGCAGCCCTTTAAAAAGTTTATTTGATTAATTTGGTTTGACTGGCATGTTGAACCCAAATTGTTCCAAGTGCTTCATCATGGAAACTTTTTAAATCCATTAATAGTAAGTCAACAATAAATGTGCCATTAACATAAATGTATTAAATAAAAAAAATCATTCTTTCTTTTCTGCTTCAACATGAACTTCAACATCAACATTAACTCCACATGTGTTTTCTCTGCAGCTCTGTCGGGTTCTATAGCAAATGGGGTGCAAAGAAGCTGAAAAGATTGTTCAAGGATCTGAAACTCCTTTAGTTTGTGTAACAAACTCTTCCTGTAATATATAAATACTAATTTTTTAAAATCTCTTTCAGTTTAGCTTCATTAACGGAATTCAAAGGTGGGACATGGACCAAACAAACATACAAACTAGAGCATACAAAACATTTGCTAGACCAATTCTCGAATACAGCTCATCAGTCTGGAACCCGCATTGCATATAGGACATTAACAGAATCGAGAGAGTCCAGAGATATTTCACGAGAAGAGTCCTCCACTCTTCTACTCATAACAGAATACCTTATGCCACCAGACTTGAAATGTTAGGCTTAGACAACTTAGAACTACAACACCTTCAGTCCGACCTAAGCGTAGTACATAAAATTATCCATTTCAATGTCCTACCCGTCAATGACTACTTCAACTTCAACCACAACAATACAGGAGCATACAAACTCAAGGTAATCCACACCAAACTCAATTGCAGGAAATATGACTTCAGCAACAGAATGATCAATGCCTGGAATACTCTACCTGACTCTGTGGTTTCTTCCACTAATCTCAAACACTTTAACTTCAGACTATCTAGTGTGGACCTCACCCCATTCCTAAGAGGTCTGTAAGGGACATGCATAAGTGCATCAATGTGCCTACCGTCCCTGTCCCCTTTTATTAGTATCCATTTCATGTATTCATAATCATGTTATACTTATATCTGGTAACTAATACAAGCTCGACAAAACAAACAAACAAACAAACAAACAATTCAATGTCAGCAGAACAATCCTCACTGCTCACTAGACATTAGGTGGTGCAGAACCTGGTGAGCCCATCAGAGTTTTCTGATATCACTTCACTGGGCCTTGTAGGCAAGTAGGCATTTCTGGATTTAGGTAGATAACAGAAAATGACACGAATGATTGTCCTATAGTCCACAAACCATGAATTTGAGACTGTTGGTCTTGACAGTATGTGCAAAAACGTGACCATAATATTAACTTTGGAGCCCAGTTCGGGATCACTTGCATTCAAGTGACCTACATTCATTTCTTCCTGGTTACATATGGGATTTGCTGCACAAGAAGTCAAGTTGGTTCACAAAGACCAAGCACAATCTTTCTATCACTGACCATCAGTCTGCACATGAAGCTGGAAACTGAATCCCATCTTGGCTACAAATCAGAAACTATGGATTTAGAAGAGAAAGTTTAAGCTAAGGAAGAAAACCTTGGCTCAATACAGACATCTAAATTAAACTATTTCCAACAACAAATTATTATGTGATCTCCATTTGTACATATGTCATAAGGAGGCCCAGAGCTTCCTCTGGATATTTGGTTGTCAACTTGCTCTTAATGTTAACAACATTTTTCTAAAACATTGGGTTGGAATCTGCCTTTCCAAGTTAAATCCAATCTGTCCTGCACTCAAACAACTAAAGATAGCTCTTGACTTTCATTTGAGTGACATCCCTTTCAGGTATTTGAATAAGATGCCATTATATTATTTCTGACTTTCTTTCTTTTTTACATCTCAATTGAGAATTCAAGTTCCTGCTTAGTGCAGAAATTTAAATTAAATCATCCTTGACAGCTGGTGTCTTGTTTCTACTAGATCAGGTCCCATGAAGGTGACTACTATTACTCTGGGTAGCTGCTTTCTTTGTCCATCGGAATCTATCTTCTGTATCTTAAATCCATTATTCCAAGTTCTGCAGTCTCAGAACACATAATGGAGTGCGACATCCTTTTAGAAATGATTGATATGAGAGCATTCTTCAATCTCCTCTTCAATCATATCCAGCTTCTTGAAACTCTCTCCGTAGAATTTGACTTCCCTTTTCTCAGGCATCCATGTTGTCCTTTTAGGAACCTGTTTGTGTTCCTCTTCCTTAAAGATAGGTTCTTCAACTAGATATACTATAGGGCTGCAATGGCGAACCTATGCCGCATGTGCCGGAAGTGGCAATGCAGTCCCTTTTCTCCGGGCATGCCAGCTGTCACCCGTTGCTCTTCTGAGTTCTGGTGTGCGCATGCACATTGGCCAGCTGGTCTTCGCGTGCATGGAAGTGCTGGAAACCACAAGAACAGTTCCCAGGAGCACATGCGTGCACCAGCCAGCTGGTCTTTGCACATGCATGCACACGAGCCAACTGATTTTTGCATGGGAGCACCAGAAACTGGAAGAGCACCTCCCCAGAGTCCATGTGTGTGCCAGCCAGCTGATCTTTGCACACCAGGGAGCACCAGAAACTGGAAAAGCAGCTCACCGGAGTGCATGTGCACACTGGCCAGCTAATCTTCGTGCGCGTATATGTGTTAGAAACCGGAAGATTAGGTGGCTGGCACACATGCATGCGCTGGGATGCTAAGCTTCTGGTTTCCGGCATATGTGTGCATGTGCGTGCAGTCCCATTTTGGCACTTGGTGACAAAAAGGTTAGTCACCTCTGCTATAGGGTGTAGCAGTACAAAGTGGAATCTGTGATTTGGAGACTGCACTTCAGTTGAATGCAGCCTAAAAATATATCTCAGTTCTAAATCAGATTCAATTTATAATCAGTACTATTCCAATTTCTTTCGCTTAAATATATTAGAATACCAGGTACCCTGCAACCTATATCTCATTTTTGAATTTTATTTTCTATGTGAATGGGAACATGGCCTCTGTTGAGTTTCATGTACATTTTTCCATGTTTCATTAATTACATTTTATGTAGCTGATACTTAACTTGCTAATCAGAATGTCATCAGATAATTTGTCAAACACTTGGTTGAAATCTAGATATATCAAAACTGCAGCATTTCCGCAACCTATTAGGAATTTATTTTCCTTCTAATACAGACCATAATTCAGATTTGCTTCCAGACTTAACACAGCAAAAATGTTTGTGATTTCCCACTTCTTATTTTTTGATTTATTTATACAAGTAAGTCTGTTCATTTATGTCAAATGTGCCCCCAAATGGCACAGCATTATATAGCTTTCATCTAACTTTTATGCAGGTTACATGTAAGAATTACGGTTTGTAATCTCAAAAAGAAAGAAAAAAATCATAATACTCCTTTAAACATGGGACTTTCCCTGAAATAGGCACCCAAAGATTGCATGGTATATTTGGTAGCATAATATCATAATCACCCCTAATGATTATCCACATCGGTAGCCACAGCTTCTTGATCCTTGATCCTCATCTCAGAACCACCTTTTTTCATCTGAATTAATATAGTGGCCAGAATTAAGGTAATGAATACCAATCACAGGCGGCACATGTTGGCTACAGAAGGAGAAGTAGCCATTTCCCGTTTAATGCTATAATAACAGCATAAAGCAACAACAGAAACTTCTACAATGCAGGAAGGGGAACACACTGAAGAGTCTAACAATTCTGGAACTGCCCTTGGTTACAGGAGATAAATATGAGGGAATCAAGTGAATTTCACACAGAAACTCAGAGAGAGGCAAATTTCCAAATCTCAAGTACTTCTTCATTCATACTCAGTCTTTTGACTACTCTGCTACTTCAGTTGTGACAAGGATTTGTCATTTGTGCCACAAAATCATACATCACTTTTATAAAGCATTGAAACAAAAGTAGCTATAGCATTCTTCAACTCATATATCATGATTTATTTATGTGTTTATTTATAAGATTTATATAGAAGCCCAGTTTACATCAAACTTTGAGTGGCTCAATTGAGTTAAGAATTAAAATGATATTAAAAACATTTTTCCCCCTTTTGGACACAAAGTTTTCCCCTTCAAACAAGTAGCTGCTAAGATTTCCTTGGAGCACCCCTACTGCAATTACTATGAAATATTGCCACAGACAAATCAGTGGCTAGGAAGATAAATGAAGTGCAGCAGCAATCAGAGGAGGAAGTATAATTTCCAGATTGAATAGAAGTCACTATAGAGCAGCATCAAGCAAGTCTTCTCTGGGCTAAGCATGATTTGTCCTGGTTAGACCAAGAATGAGCCTGTAGTACCAGGGCTATAGATTAAAGTAAAAAGCCAACCAAAAAAATCTGCAGATGAATAGGATCATATAGGGTGCAAAAATCTAGAAAACCATTGGAAGAAGAAAGTGGCAAGCGAGTTCAATACTGTTGTCAAAGAAAATGATAGAACATCTCAATGACCTTAGCGTAAACAGATCTTACCAGAAGACTATAATGTAACAAATCAGTCAACAATAAATACAAATGATGAACTTATGAGAAATCAATATAAAGTGAAATTATAAGCTGATCTCCTTCCCTCCCTCCCTCTCTCTCTCCCCCTCTCCCCCCCACACACACTGTGGGGCCTGTGCTGTGAGTGTGACTGGAAAACCAGCATTGTAACAATGTTTTGGGCATGATCTTTAATCTATACTGCTGCTATCATACAGACTACAGAGAAGGATGGGTAAGTAAATTGGACATATTTCTAAAATTTTAGATGCCATAATTATAAACACATTGCATAAAATATAAATTTATGATTTTGATTCATATCTTGTAGGGAATACAGAATAAAAGGTTTTTAGGCTTCCAATCAAATATTTCTTTTCTTTTCTGTATCCTAAATGGGAGGTGGCTTAATGATGCTGGACATGGTCTTTGCTCCAAAGGTTCGAACTCTAGAACTATGTGGAGGGGTGAAGCTCCTGTAACTTGCTTCAGCTTCTGCCTTCTAATAGTTCAAAAACATGTTCTATGTGAGCAGATAAATAGGTACCATTTTGCTGGAGAGACGAACTGGTGCTTTGTGCAAGCGATCAGATTCTTGCCAGCTCTGAACCTTCCCAGTTGCAATGTCTGCTTGGAAGGTGGCTCCAGTAGTGGGAAGGAGTCTCAGATGACACTTTGGGAAGAGCCATTTATCTTTCTTTCTGATGCAAAGCTAGCTTGCCCTCCTGTGGCATACCTTGGGGGAGCCCATAAGTGTATACCACAACAGAGCTAGTAAACTGGCAGCCATACTACTATTCTGCATTAGCAATGTAATCTCCTGGATGATGTAACAATGCTATACAACCACAGTCACAACCACAACCACCACCACAACAACAACAACAACAACAATAATAATAATAATAATAATAATAATAATAATAATAATAATAATAATAATAATATATCCTAAAGTTAGCTAGTTTCCATCTCTCATTTATTCTTAATCTGTTATTACGGAGTCTTTTTCCTTTCTGGTGGACTGTTGCAATTGAAAAATCTGGTGAGTAAAAGTCCATTTATATCCATTTATATTAAGACTTTGTCTTCTTAACCTGCAGCTCTCTAGATCAAATGTTCAGGACAACTCCTGGCTCTGCCATTTTCTGGACAACTCCTGGCTCTGCCATTTTCCAGAACTCCACCCATCATAAACTTACAAATTCCCCCTACAAAATATCAAATTAAACCATTGTATGTTCACACTATGCAAGCATTCAAAAAAGGATTCTCTGAAAAAAGGATTTTTACTAGTATTAGAGTGGTAGAATAAGGAGGCCATAATATGCTAGAAAAAAGAATGTCCCATATTTCAACAATGGATTGCCCCACATTTGCCAATCTATAATTGTACATTTAATCCTAATTTCCAGACACCCAAGATGGAGTTTTTCAAACTATGTTGTTTGGAATTTTAGGACTACAGAGTCAAAAAAAAAAAAAAAAAAAACAGAAGAAGACGACGATGATGAACACAGTTTAACTCAAAAGCAACCAGGGGCATTATAGCAATTTTTATTCATAAACTCCATCCCTTAAGGGGGTTTGTGCTCATGATGACACATTGCTTTCCTTCAAGAATTCCAGAAATTAATTAATTAAAGGAAGCTAACCGGTTCCGTAGACTGGAAAAGTTTGAAAACCCCTTTTCTAGGAAATAAATAAACAAATAAAAAGAAGGTAAATTGTGATGTCATCTGTTCCAGTTTCACTCTCAAGTTTGACAGTGTAATTTGGAACCAGTTCTGCTTCTAGAAGTAGGTCAAAACCCCAGTACCCATACCTTACCGGAAAGCAATAACATTCTGATTCATCCATGCCAGTAAATATGATCAAAGAAATGGTTAGGCCCCATATTGGCTTCCGGGTACCAGAAGTATGAACATGGTGGAGAACAGTATACATATGAGAATGAAATAATAATATTGCACACATAGACAAACATAATCATGCCACGTAACTATGGTTGAATATTCTACAATAAGCTTTTAACTTAACCAGGATTCTCCTTCAGTTCACTAAATTGTAGAATCAACCACACAAGAATAGTGTCCCTTCAAATGTGCATTTACTTGGACTATTAATGATATAGTAAGATACCATTGAAAACACAGAAATGTGGGTGGTTACGCATGAACCCCTCCTTAAATACACCCGTAATATGAAGCCGAAAAGGATGATTTTATTATATCTCAATACCCATCACAACTATATATCCCAGAATCTTCATGTTGAAATTCAGCACAAGGCTATCTGCATATATACAGAAATCTATTGACTAATACTAATATTGAGGGCAGGCAAATATCACTGCAGGATCATATAATAGCATTGGGCAAAGGACTCTAGGATTAGAAATAACTGTTCTGATTTATAGAATAGAATAACAGAGTTGGAAGGGACCTTGAAGGTCTTCTAGTCCAACCCCCTGCTCAATCAGGAAACCCTATACCATTTCAGACAAATGGTTGTCCAATCTCTTCTTAAAAATCTCCAGTGAAGGTGTATTCATAACTTCTGCAGGCAAGTCGTTCCACTGATTAATTGTTCTAACTGTCAGGTAATTTCTCCTTAGTTCTAAGTTGCTTCTTTCCTTGATTAGTTTCCACCCATTGCTTCTTGTTCTGCCCTCAGGTGCTTTGGAGAATAGCTTGACTCCCTCTTCTTTGTAGCAGCCTCTGAGATATTGAAACACTGCTATTACATCACCCCTAGTCCTTCTTTTCATCAGACTAGACATACCCAGTTCCAGCAACCATTCTTTATATGTTTTATCTCCAGTCCCCTAATCATCTTAGTTCTCTGCACTCTTTCTAGAGTCTCCACATTTTTTTTACATCATGGCAATTAAAACTGCATGCAGTATTCCAAGTGTGGCTTTACCAAAGCATTATAAAGTGGTATTAAGCTTCATGTGATCTTAATTCTATCCCTCTGTTTATGCAGCCTAGAACTCTGTTGGCTCTTTGGCAGCTGCAGCACACTGCTGGCTCATATTTAAATGATTTCAGGCATATGTATTTGTTTCATTCTTTAACTAAATACGTTTGTATTCCAAATTGTTCAGTCCTCCCACACTTATGAATACCCCTTTGTCTGCAGCTATCACAGGCAAATACTTTTGGAGCTAGTTCATCCTATGTCCAATATCAACACAAAGTACAGTGGTATTAATATGCAAATATCTGGCTTATGTTTAACTGCTTTAAAATTCCGTGAAAGTGTCTTTTTATAAATGTATTTGCTTGCAGCTCAGTGTAAATTCTTAACAAAGAAGTCTTGTCAACAATGTAGAGACACAAAAAGTCCTCTGCTATGTGTCAGGAGCATAAGGACAAGAGAGAATAAAAATCTCTGTTAGAATTGGCTAGGGATGATGGGAGTTATAGTTCCAGGCATGTTGACAACTGAGGAAGGTTAGCAGAAGTGCTTTAGTGTCATGTATAATTTTCCACTCTCTCCTAGAAATATGCATACCCCATGCATTCATGGTCGCACCTTTTAACCTACTACATCAAATTCCTTTGCAGTTCTATATAATATCAAGTCTGTTGAAGTCAGATGTCGCTGTCTAGGCAAAGGTACTTATGCAGGGGTGGGATTCAAATTTTTTAACAACCTGTTCTGTGGTTGTGGCTTAGGTGGTGGGCATGGCTTGGTGGTCATGTGATTGGGTGGACATGGCTTGGTGGTCATGTTATTGGCTGGGTGTGGCCAACTCAATATCACACACATCGAGGCACGCATCTCCTCGCCTGGCCTCTCATGACTGTGGGGATGTTGCAACAGTCATAAGTGTGAAAAATGGTCATCAGTCACTTTTTTCAGTGCCATTGTAACTTTGAATGGTCACTCCACACAAGCAAAGTACCAGCAAAGGAGGGGAAAAAAAACTCCAGAGACGTTCTTGAGACAGGAAGTCTAGTCCTGCTAAAAATGTAATAAGGGTTAACGGAAAGGCAGTTTCTGTAAGCAACACCAGAATGTTTCCTTCCTGCCTTCCTTACAGGATTAGGCTAGTAATTTCTTCTAACAACCAGTTCTCCGAACTGCTTAGAATGTTAACAACCGGTTCCAGCGAATAGGTGCGAACTGGTAGAATCCCACCCCTGTACTTATGTCTAATAACCTTATATACCTAATCAGTGTATCATTATGGGTTCAGCTTTAGTGACCCCGGCAGGCACCCTTGTTTATTATTTTCTGAATTAAAATACATTTTTACCACAGAAATACAGTATATCATTTGAATATATTTTTATATATAGTACTAAACTTTCATTGTTAATTAGAATTTAAGAGACAGGTTGAATTTTTCTGTTGTTATATTTGGCGGTTCTATCTATCTATATGTTGTAAGAAAGAAATGCTTAAAGTTAGAGAAAAAAACTTGGATCAGCCATCCAAATCCATTTCTTATAAGTGATTTGTTAATAAATGATCAACCAGTAAAGTATAACTAATTGAAATCTGTTGCTTTCACTGATCTTGGATATGTTCTATTGGATTAAGAAGTCACTGCAGTGTATGGGAAATATGCTCACTTTTCTTGCAGAACAATCTTACTTAGAATGGTTTGCAACCACTTTCCAGAGCTTGTTGGAAAGGAAACAGGTGGTATCAGGCATTATGCATTTGAATGTTAAGTGGAGAGAACAAAAAAAATCCATCTTTGGGTGTGATCAAAATCCAGAATTGATCATCAGTAAGCTAGAAAAGGTGTGTCCAAATTCAAAGTTGAATTTTCCCTATGGGTGCTGTAACTCATTGCAATTAATATTACATCAGATTACAATCTAATTGAGCATTGTTATTCGATCTAAATCACCAGTGTCAAACTGGCGGCCAACAGGCCGGATGCGTTACAGGCAGGCCCCACCTACCCCAGCACCGCAAAGGCAAAATACATCATAATATGTCATGTGGCATGATTGAGTTTGACCCCCTAAATAAATAAGCTCTTGCATATCTGCTCAAGAGCTTACATTCAAGCTATATCTGATGTTTATGCAATAATTAATATGAATTCATGGATTTTAAAAAAAATCACGAGTATACATCTCGTGCAAAAAATATTGCCTAATGCTTTAGAACAAAGGAGTTTTGGTTTACTTTCTCAAAGAACAACACAAGAACTCCTTCTGCATAACCGAGGAAACTGTCCCTTCCAGATGCAAATGATATCATGAACATTGCTATTATTTATTCAATTTATTATAATATGGATGTCCATTTTGCTGTTGTGATTTTAGCCAGCTCACATTATTTAAAAAACAATGCAAAAAAAAAGCAAAACTACAGCCTGTATGTCAGCTCCATGGGTGGAACAGATCAGAAAATCAACTCCATGGGAAGACTAGAACTATACTTTTATTGAGATAAAACCCTGCTTTAGCTCCCCTTTTTTCTTATATCCCAATGGATCAAGGAAGCGTTTGTTTCAGCTACTTCCATTTAAGTCCCAAGACTTAAATAACATTTCAGCCCTCTTTGGCGTGGGTTTCTGTGAAGATCATATCCTTCATTCTTGACATTCTAAAACAGAGGAGTTAAAAACCATTCTACAGTAAACCTAATACAGGCTTGCAGTGGGCACCTGACCCTTATGTTTAGGAATACATATTCAAAACCTGCTGAAAAATCATTTTAGGTACTACAGTATTCCATAGGGCAGGACCTGTAACAGAAATCATATGTGATATATGTGATATCCATTGGATAGTCATATCAGAAAAAGTTCCTTATCTAGAGAAACAGAATAAACAAGGCGGGGGGGAGTTGTAGGACTGGGAACAACTTCTGATTTGCTGTCAGCTTAACTATGGATGACCACCTGTGGCAGCCATTGGTGAGACTTGGTCTCCCAAGGGCTAGGACAGGATTGGTCTATTTGTAGCTAAATGAGGGGCTGTCTAATCCACAACGAGAGGGCTAGGGCAGAACCTGCCTACTGAACCTGAAGGCAATGGCCCAGTAGTTATGGCAGCACTGAAGTGACCACTAATTTGCCAAATTTCAATCCCACAGGAGTCATGGGTCCTAGATTTTGGACACATCCCATAAATTAGTCCACTTGGTTCAAAAATTGTTGCTCTATGATGCATTGTTTCATCCATTTAAAAGTTATAGACACGTGAATTTTAGTTATAGATTAACTGTTTTAATAGATTAAAAGCAAAAGAGATAATGTTCTCAGTACTAGTACCAGATTCTAGGGCAGCTGGCAACTGACAACTTTTTTTAAACCAGATTTATATTCACCTAAACTTTTCAAATAGAAGGGAATAAGAATCTTATATCTTTGATTATGCATATCCTGGTTCAGTTCTGTTAGATGAAAGCCCATCTTTGTTGCAAAACCTTGCAAATTTGAAATGATACAGCTGTATAAACTGGAAACTATTTTTAAGACCATCCAAACTTTTCGATGAAATGTGAGGCTATGGAGGATATATATATATATATATATATATATATATATATATATATATATATATATATATATATATATATATATATATATATATATATATATATATATATATATATATATATATATATATATCTTCATATATATATATATATCTTTCATATATATATATATATATCTTTCATATATATATATATATATATATCTTTCATATATATATATATATATCTTCATATATATATATATATATCTTTCATATATATATATATATATATATATATATATATATATATATATAATATATATGAAAGATATATACAAGACTTCATTTTCTCAATGCATACATGCATATAGTCACTCGAATCTTTCGTGTATCTTTTGCTACTCTCTTGCATTTCCCCTGACTTTTGGACCTTCTTGGTAATTTATTTATTCGGTTTATTTATTTCTTCAGTAGAAACTGCCTCAATCAATTCCACGAAATCAGAAAATTTACTGCTGGAAGAAAAAAATGGAGATGCATCAATCCAGGAATCTGACTGAACCTATGTCTCTCTAAGTCCTATGCAGTAGCAGAACTTTCTCGGCTTTATTTTGGAAACTGTTGCAGTGCCACAGATCACTCTATCATCTTTCTCACTAACAGTAGACAGAGAATTGTTTGTATGAACACATTATACGTTTCCTTTTTCCTGAACCTATATTCAGTTTCATAGTCTTTAGCAATGGGTAGAAATCCTTATGGTGGACATCCTTAACAGGCTAATGGCTGTGCTTAATATTTGGGGAAACTAAAAAGCAGAAAGAGAGAGTGGAGCCTGTTCTGGTGTGAACACTTGTGCCTTCCAGGTCTTTCCAAAGCTCAAGGAGAAAGGATTGTAAATCTGGTATCTCTACCAGGCAGGGAGTTTGATGCCCATGAATTATTCTGGCATGGTATAAATGCCAAGAGCTTGGCTTCCTGCCTTACTTGGCCAACAGAACAGAACCTCCTGCACATTGCGGTTCAGGTACTTGCTAATCCAGTTCAAGATGATTATCTCAGAGAATCCCAGCTGGAGAGGCTGAGCTCACTCCAGATTGTGATTTAAGCATAAGCTTTCACCTTCCTTTCTGCCAAGAAGATCCAATTACATGCTGAGGTGAATAAACCATAGGGGTGGGCAAGTGAAAAAAAAATCACCAATATATCCTGTTGAGCGCTTGCCTAAAAAGCAACAGCAGGGTTTTTCATAAGATTTTTTGTGAGAATTAAATTTGATTAACAGTATATCTTTGTATAAGGAGGGCTGGTTGGACTGGGAACGTATTACTGATGGATGATGGATTTAGAGTCATTGCTGCCACTTAATTTCAAAGTAAATGCCAGTGCAACCAGATTATAATCAAGTGCAGCAGCTTTGCACTCCAGGTAAAGATCAAAAATAGAATAGAAAACAAGGGTACTTGAGATGGGTTGTAAAAAGGTCCAATAAACACACATTCTGTAAGTTCAGCTGAAGAGGGACAATCAAAATTCAGGCTGCAGAAATTATTTTTTATCTATTCTGTAGCTACTAGTGAAGAGCCATGCTTTTTATTCTTATATTTTCCCCTTTTTTCTTTTAATTATTACATTTTATATTCATTTTTAAAAGTTGTTTTGAATTTCTAAAGTAAAGTAGAATATAATATTCTTAATTTAAAGAAGCAATTTGTCAGGCTAATTCTGATACTAAAAAGATTATGACAGAATAATAAACTAATCCAGTGTATATTAATTATACTGTGTTACAAAAAAGTGGCCTTTCAACCAGGTGCTCTCCAAATATTAAAATGTGGTTGCAACTTTAAGTGGGCAGTCTCCTGTGTTTATGAATAACTACAAGGAGAAAAGGGAAGGTCCATGCATCAAGGTGTTAAATAAAAAATAGTGGAGCATCTTTTTTCCATATTATTCTTTTAGCCTGTCATTTTTAAATCCAGTTTCAAATCAGTCTCAGCCGTGTAAAACTAAATTGCTCTTCCATAGCATCCTTTAAATTTGATCTACCTGTTATGCCAGACATTCTTAAAGTTAACTTCTGGGTCCATGGTCTACAAATATCCTTCAACAAATCCACTGTTAAATTATTTTGCTCTATTCTCTATTTGTAAGTCAAATCTAAATGTTCTCCTTTAATTGTACTCTTTTGTTCCTTCTGTTTTCCTCTAGATCTTTCAAAATATTTTTTAGAGGGATGCTTTGGAGGAAAAGTTGAATTGCCTCTTCATTGGCATGACGATCAGCATTTTTTTTTTTAAATAAGACCGTGAAAAATACTCAAGACCTTGAAAACAAACCGCTCAGATAAGCCCTCACAAGCAAGCAAGTATAATAAATAGGGAGCCTTTATGAGTCATGAGTTAGTTGGAAAAACGAAAGAGAATCCAATCAATTAAGTGATGTTTGAAACTGATAATAGAGTTGAATGTGGTTTGAAAGCAAAAGGTTTTTTGTTTGTGAAATGATGACTCAAAAGATCAAAAGTTTATAAGAATTTACTGTAAGGCCATTGTACTCTCATAACTGGCTGCCTTGACAGATTTCATAAGAGGTGCAATTTTGGTTTTCATATTGTAAATGAATGTTTCTGTGCAAAATATAGAACCATAATATACAAGCATTGGAAGTATCCTGTTGGAAATCTAGCTTAGGACAAAATTGTTTAGTTTGTGACTTTTGTCTTGTATGTGTGAAAAGCAGGTGTGCTTTTATGATTCTTTAATGTCAGTTCCAACCAGATACAGTAATCCATCTAATTCATTTGTATAATCTGGACTCCATTCATTTAGTGTAAGGGTCTTCAAACTTGGCAAAGTTTAAGATTTGTGGACTTCAATTCCCAGAATTCCTGAGCTAACATGACTGGAGAAGGAATTATGGGAATTGAAGTCCACAAGTCTTCAAGCTGTCAAGTTTGAAGACCCCTGATTTAGTGACTGTTCAAAGTTACAATGGCACTGAAAAAAGTTACCTATGAACATTTTTCATACTTATGACTGTTTCAGCATCCCTATGGTCACATGATCCAAATTCAGATGCGTGACAACTGTATTTATGACAGTTGCTGTGTCCTGGGTTCATGACAGTTGTCAAGCAAAGCCAACGAGGAAACTAGATTTACTTAACAACCATTGCTACTAACTTAACAACAGCGTGCCAGTAATGTCATAAAATAGGGCAAAACTCACTTATCAATTGACTTGTTCAGCAACAGGAATTTTAGGCTCGATTTTGATCATACACCTACCTATATAATATTATGTAAATATTTTCAATATAACCCTAACCTATAATTTCTAGCTCTTTAGTTAGAAATATTTTGTGTAGTATGTGAGAGCACAAACAAGAGGGTGCACTTGTTATGCTTTTAAAAAGAAAATATTGTAAAAAATTGTCACAGAAATCTGAATTGGACCAAAACTGAAGTTAGAAACAGTTTTCTCTTGGTAAGGTTTTTGGAGGGCAGAGGACTGCAAGTGAGATGAGTACAGAGGTGGTATTCAACCAGTTCGCACCTACTTGGGCAAACCAGTAGCGGTTATTTGGCATGGGTCACCGAACTGGTGGCGACCCCTGGCTGGCCACGCCCCCAACCCGGTTGCCCGGTCGCTCACTTGCGATCACTCTCCTAGCTTTCCGTTCCCCACGTCCTCTTTCTCCCCGGGAAAAGGAAGAAAGGCATGGACGCTGCAAGTATCACTTTCCGTGTGAGTTAAAGTGTCTGGAGTGAGAAAGAGTGCGGTCTGACAGAGGGGGTGGGAGTGAATTGAGCCTTGGAGCACTTTTTGCAACGTGAAAGAAATGCAATTTGGAAGCAGCAGGTCCTTTAAAAACTTCTCCAAGGATTCCCCATGGATGCTGCAAGTATCGCTTTCCCCTTGTGAGTTAAAGTGTCTGGAGTGAGAAGGAGTGCGGTCTGACAGAGGGGGTGGGGGAATCCACTCCAGCCTTGGAGAAATTTAAAGGAGCTGCTTCCAAAATGCGTGTCTGTTAATGCTGTGTGTGTGTGTGTGTGTGTGTGTGTGTGTGTGAGAGAGAGAGAGAGAGAGAGAGAGAGAGAGAGAAAGGGAGAGAAAGAAAGAAAAAAAATAGGAAGAGAGAGAGAGAGAGAGATAAAACTCTTTGCTATTATTTTTAATTGTTCCATTATTTATCATGTGTTAATTTTTTACACTGTCCCTACACCTAGAGTGATTTTTCTGCCTTTCTTTTGCCCAGGGCTACCACATATTTTTCAGGGTTTACATGCATTCAATGTCAATAGTCCAGAGCATAAAATACACATGTGTTTAACAAGAGTTGAAAAGGGACCTTGGAGGTCTTCTAGTCCAACCCCCAGCTCAGGCAAGAAAACTGAGGATGCCAAACTCTGAGTAGAAATCCTGGAAAAGGTGTCAGAATAATACTTAGAAGGGACCTTGGGGTGAACCCTATGCCATTTCAGAGAAATGGCTGCCCAGTCTTTTCTCAAAAACTTCCAATGATTGAGCACCCAGAACTTCTGGAGACAGGCTGTTCCACTGGATAATTGTTCTCACTGTCAGGAAGTTTCTCCTTAATTTTAGGTTGCTTCTCTCTGTTCAGTTTCCATCCATTGCTTCTTGTTTGCATTCTGCTTCTTTGGAAAATACATTGTCCCCCTTTCTTTGTGGCAGCCCCTTAAAAGCCTGTTGCCTATCACACTCTTGAGTAAAGCAGGTGAGCCATTTCCTCCTTTCAGTGGTCCATGAAAGTACATTTATAGTATGCAGATAATAAAGTCAAAATAGGTGAACAACATGTTTACAGAACTATAGATAAGTTGAGGCTGGGTGACAAGGAATGGCTGGGAGGGGAGGGGCCAGGTGAGGCACCCCTTGATGTGAGTGACATTGAGTTGGCCATGCCCACCAGTCACATGACCACCAAGCCATGCCCACCCAGTCACATGACCACCAAGCACACACACCCAGTCACATGACCACCAAGCCACACCTATCCAGTCACATGACTACCAAGCCATGCCCACTAAATAAGCCACGCCTACCAAATAAGCCACGCCCACAGAACCGGTAGTAAAAAACATTGAATTCCACCACTGGATGAGTACAAGTAAATTTGAGGGAAACTAGATGTCTGCATAGCAAGGCAGAACACCAAAATATATTTCCCAGAACAAAAAGACATAACTATGTGACATAACTATGAAGGCATTACAAAAGTAATTCAGTAATTGCTATGTATCAAAGGCAAGTTCTATATATGATCATCATTATTCCTTGGATCTTTTTCCTGCTGTATGTAAAAGGCTAGAAGTGAAATTACTTTGGATGGCAGTTTCTATCTAAACCTTGCTTTAGAAACAGTATAATTTAGCATTGGCTGTTTATATTTGACTGTGTGAGAACTATCTTTTACATTGCAATATTGCTATTCATTGTTATTTAACTGTGATAAGCCCTTTTGGGGCACACACTTTAATTTTTAACTATTAAAATGACTGAATACAGTGCCATGAGTCATAGAGGGCTTTTCTCATGCTCTAGGTATTACCTGTATGTAATATATTCTTAAATGTATTTCTATAAATGTTGATAGTGACATGGTTCTTAGAAACTGGAGAATGGTTTCACTCATATTATGTCTTCTCTTGGCAATCATTGTACTAGAAGCCTGGCATCATCAACTCTAGTCTTATAATCTTATAAAATTAAGATTATTTAAGCCACAGGACCATAAAAGTAGGCAGTAGGTAACTGCTAAAATAACTGCTTTTCAACTTCCAATGTAGCAATAATATGTACACAACTATTGTTATTCTATTATTCTATTGGAGAATGTGACTTTTGGGGGTTGTTTCTAATTTCTGATATTGTGGGGTAATTCCAGGTTGTGTCAGATCTGGAATTACCATGGACTTTGCCAATTTGATGCTTTCCTAAATAAAAGAAATTGTTTTGGAAGATGGACTTTGCTCTTTTCTTTTTAAATGGATTTCATCACATGGAAGCCTGACACAAAGCTTCTTCCTTTCATCTCAGCCCAAAAGTATATTGTGCGCACTAATGAACAAGGCTGGCAATGCCAGTTCATTGTCCTGTATTTTAGCATTTATTGATTTGATTTTTATCCCACCTTTATTACTTTATAGGTAACTCAAGGTGGTGAACATGCATAATGCAGATGGTCATCCTGTTTAGTGACTGTTCAAAGTTACAACAGCTCTGAAAAAAGTGACTTGGGACCATTTTTCACACTTACGACTGTTGCAGCATTTCCACGATCACATGATCAAAAACCAGATGCTTGGCCATTGGCATGTACTTATGACAATTGCACTATCCCAGGCTCACGTGATCGCCGTTTGTAACCTTCCCAGCCAGCTTCTCATAAGCAAAGTTAACGAGGGAAGCCAGGTTCCTTTAATGACCACATGATTCACTTAAAGACTGCAGTGATTTGCTTGCAACTATGGCAGGAAAAGTCATACAATGGGGCAAAACTCACTTAACAACTGCCTTGCTCAGCAATGGAAATTTTGGGCTCAGTTCTGATTGTAAATCACTCCACCCTCCTCTAACTGAAGTAGCTTCCATAATCTAGAACAGGAGCCTACTTGTACATAGTTCCCTTAGAATAATATCTGGATAGTAAACTACCAAGTCACCAAAAAGAAAGGCTCAACTGCATCTTATCAATTGGGCCACAACCACTTTATCAATGTATGAGAAAGAAAGAAAAAAGAAAGAAAGAAAGAAAGAAAGAAAGAAAGAAAGAAAGAAAGAAAGAAAGAAAGAAAGAAAGAAAGAAAGAAAGAAAGAAAGAAAGAAAGAACCACACATACCTCAAGGAAATTTTCTTTTCCTAGTGCTATAAAATGAATTCTCCCAGGAAGAATAGAACTTTTTTTCTCATATCAGAAACAAATTGAGACAGATTAATCCCAGAATAATCTAGGAAGGCTGATGTGGAGACCTGCAATTGAAGCTCACCTCCAAACCCAGGCTAGGTTGTTTTTATGCAACCCATAATGACATCCCTATTTTAATACTACTCCAGTGATACCAGATACAATATATACCTATAACATTTCTTGACACATTTATGACTTATCTTTATAATTAATACAATGCTGGTTTCAGTTCTATTCTTACATATAATACTATTACTCCAATGCAAATTTCTAGCATTCTCTCACTTCTGCTACGCAATCATTTTAGCACTTTTCATATAAATCAAAAAGAGTAATTTATTTCCATCAAAATCTCTCTGCATTTCCTCCATCTGTTGAATATTAACTGTTCTTTTCTCTCAATACATTCTTCTAGCTATATAAACATTACATTTGTTCTTATCTTCATTGTTTGTGCATTCTCTTTTCCCTTGCTACCTTTTCCACTTCATCATTTCATCAAACATTCTTTTTCATATCCCTTTAACACAACTACATACACCGTCATGTCACTTTACATAATATTTTTCACTCTGTTCCAAAGTTACACATCTACACCTACTTATTCCCTATTTGGGGAGATTACTCTAAATACCAATACTTTTTTAATATAGGATTTATGGCATGTAGTATTTTCTCTTCTTGCAGCCTAATTTAGCTAGTTTCTTTTCACTTCCCTTGTCTTCCATGCCTCTTTTTCCTAGGGTCTACAATAAGTTTGTCCTGTGTCACATCTTATTCCTTCTGTAACCTTCACTAATTCCCTAAGCTTTTATCATAAATTGTTTCCTCATACATTCCTTTCTCATGTGTACAGATGGATAGACTTTTGTTTAAACTAGCTATTGGAACCAAACATTCTTCTGAACAGATATTTTCCATTTTCCATTTCCATTCATAACCTGTATTATTACATAATCTGAGTGTTTAATAGATAAAAGGCTCAAAAGTATATTTGTTATGATTCCTAAGCCATTAATACATTTTATAAGAAACTGAAGGAATTTGATTAAACTTGTACTATTTGCAAGGCCTTTGGAATAACTAAAGCATCCTGTTCTTTAAATTTTATTTTGCTTTCCAAATGAGACTAATACAACAAGGGAAAAATATTTTTACTGAATATTAGACAGCTCAGAGAATGCTTAATAATGTTTAGTTGCAATTTTTTTGTTATGAAAATGTAATTCAGAACCTGAACAATTGCCCACATGGTTTCAGCTTGTTCTGTAATTAGCAATTTGATCTGAAATTGACAGGATTCTGAACATGGCTTTATATCAATTATTGCCAAGAATGGCATAAGCATGCTTGGCATGCAATAATCATGCATAATGGTTGAAATCAAGACCTCAAAACTATTGATTTTTAATTAAAGCCTTGCAAGGCTTTTAAAAAAATGGTTCTGGGAGTATGATGGTCAGTCTAGTGGTTATACTGACCGTTATGTACAGAGATGATTACCTTAGTTTTGAATTTTGTTTTGATATGGTTGGATTTTTTTCTTTTTAATAGTTTGTCCTATTGTATTAGTTTGCTCTTTTCACACATTTTTTAAATTGTGAGCTACACAGAGTCTTTGCATGGAAATGGACAGCTATACATTGATAAATAAATAAATCCAATCTTATTTAATGTATGAATAGTGCAATCATCATGGAACAGTTACCCATCCACTCTTTAATTTTTATTTCTTATGGAATAAAAATGTGGAGAAGATTAATTCTTATGGAGAAGATTAATTCTTGCTCTTAAGCTTTTCTTACTAATTAAAATCTGCATCCCCTTTATTTTCTATCACATTTGTGCATAGATAAGCAAGGATCTGATTCACTGCATTTCTCAGCAACCATCTTCAGTAAATTTGGATCCTGAGATACTGACCACAACAAAAGCCATAACTTATTGTTTCAGGCTGGGGTTTTTTGTTCGTTTGTTTGTTTTGCTGCTTTACATTAAGCCAAGCTGATGCAATTGATCCTTCAAGTGTTCTCGAACAAAGTTGAGGTAATGTGAAGTCTGAACGTGGTGATCAGTTCCACTTGCCCTTTCTGGATTCTTTCAAAAGACAATGGACCTCTTTTCATGACGTGATGTCCTCCTTTCTCAGAGTAAAATAAATTAATGAGAATAACCTGCCATAGTAACTTATGTATGCTGTGGCAGAACCATTCACAAAGTTAATTCATACTTCAAAATAATATCTCTGAGTGCATATGTTTGTTTGACAATGTAAAAATTTCTATAAACTGTGAGTAATGACTATGAAAGAATAGCATAAAAGATTTGTAACCAACTGACACACTGTATGTATATAAAATGGAAGATGGTTTTATGTTTTTATATTTTGTTTGTATATGTTTGTCTTAAAAATAAAAACTTTTATATACAAAAAATAATAATATCTCTGAGTTAACTTCATGACAAAAAGTCCTTTTAGAATTATGAAGAACAAAAAAGATTTTAATAAAAAGTGATTCAAAGCACTGGATGGGAAAAACAAATGTAAAAATGCTAGGATTTAAATATCTACTCCATTCACACGAACTATAGTGTCAGTCATCATAGCATCGGCAGTGGCAAAAAGACATCCTTAACTGATTCAAATAATACTGAATCGATCCGTTAAATTCTACCTAATAAGAGCATTTTGCTCAGTGGTTTATCTTAAAAAACAACAACAATGATTTCTGCAACTCTACTGTTGTAGTCAAATTAATCTGTCTGTGACATAACTGTAATGTAAAATCAAATATAGAAGTCATGACAAGTGTCTGTCTCAAAGTGCATATGTGTGTGTGTGTGACAGAGAGAGATTCCAATTTGCTTACTTTAGAGTAAGAATTAGGGAATTAAAAACATAATAAGTAAGAAATAAAGGAAATGCTAATGATAAGGATTAATCCTATGATTACATCCTACCCACATTCTCAGTGTATTAAATTTCTAGATCATATTATAAGGTTGTATATTGGCAGCATGAGCACAATATCACTTCATGTCAATATCTAAAATCATAGACAATATTTAAAACAAGTCAATGGCTGGTGGAGTACATAGATATATTTCCTCTTTTCCCATCATCTCTGGTTAAACAGGTTTGGCAGGCTTTTAAAACACTACAAAACCTGCAGCTATAGTGAACAGAACATACACTTTTATATAATTAAAAAAATATCTAGATTCTTTCTGGCCCTAAGATATTCAGATTATTTCTTTTATAAGGCATTGAAAGATATCATAGAAAGAAAAAATATAAGAAGCTTAGTATGCTACTGGATTCTATGAAGGGACACAGTGTTGACTATCTGAAAGTGATTTTCAGATTCTGGAAACAAATGAGAAAGGTTCTGCTTCATGATCTCCCTACAAAATTCTCAGAACTATCTCCAAAAGACATCTAGTGGTATAGATGTCAAATAATTGATACGGGTAGACTCCTCTCTGTTTTCCCGTGTTTCTATTTTCTTACCAAGTGGAAGGATAAACTAATGAATAGATCAGGATGCATACTTAAAGGACTGTGGATCCATCAATACACATTTCCATTTTTGTGAATGTAATGGCAAAGAAGTTTCTCCATTACTTACAACTTAGGGTCTTTTTTTCTCATTTTGTTTGTAACATTTGGGGACACTCAACCTGTGAGTGACATCATTACATAACAAGCTTTTCTATCTCTGCTCTATTATGATAGATGCTCCTTTCAAGGGTGGAGATGTTTATAACCTGATCAGTCCACACATCATATCACCAAAATTTCCTAAGTACTGCAATAAGGGAAAAAAAACAAATACGGGGAAAAGAGGTGTGTACATGGCTGACCTGCTACCTTTGTGACATTTACCTTCAGCTTTAATTCACTGGCTTACAATTTTTGAAGTCTTCTAAGTTATTTGAAGAGAATTTAATCTTATCACATGGGAAAATATGTAGTACAAGCTATCTCCATCAAGTCCTAGACTGTTTGGTCTTCATGGTTTTTAGGTAGCATCATGCAGGCAAAAAAGATAAAAGACATTTCTACCACTGCAAATCAGACATGTCAACATTTGAGGATAAACTAGATTAATACTCTGTGAAGAACACTTTTAGGAATGTGAGTCACCAAACAGCTATTTGGGATGGAAATATATAAATCAGGATAGACATTTTAATACTGTCTCTTTAAGGGAATGCTAAAATTGTAATTGGGTGTGGTTACTCAAATGGCCATAAAATGGAGCCAGAAACCTGGGTTGTTTTAGTCTCAAGAAGTCTCAGTGAAGTGAGTGAGTCTCTTTTTCCTTCTGTTGGAGAGTATTGCCATTCCTCCTAATGACTGTTACTGAACGTTGATGTAAGTCTGTTACTGAACTGTTTTTTGATACTGGACTTCGATATTGGAATTATCCCTGAAATGAACACTGACTGATTTACCTGTGAATGACTTGGACTGCTTGTGTTGGACTGTGCTTAAACATTTATTGAAAGCAAAAACCTACATTATCTGTACAGTGTATCTGTGTGCTGTGTGTGTATTATTCAAACAATTCTCTCACTAGGTCTCCCTGTATGTGCTCATTCTCCTAATGGGGAATTACCTCAACACTGGTTATGGGCCCAGGCCATACCAGGCTCAGATAACTGAGAGTTAGTGTGAATACAAAGTACTGTATACAGACAGCTGTTTACTGTTTAATTGTGGTTTACTATCCTGGTAAAGATGGCACAAGAAACTTCAACAAGTCTATCACTGATAACCCGGTTGGATGGAACAAACTATGTTTCCTGGTCTATGAAGTGCAGTCTACTTCTGCACAGAGAAGGTTTATGGAATGTAGTTCAAAATCCACCGGATGTAAATGCTTGGGATCCAGCAAATGAGGATGATGCCAAGAAGCTTGCTGACTTTAAACAGAACAATGAACGAGCTCTTTGCATAATTGGACTAACACTGAGTGACCAGCAGCTAGTCCATATCCATGGAGAAGAGTCTGCTGCTAGGTGTTGGGAGAATTTGAAGAGGATTTATGTTCGTGACAGTGTAGGTGCACACATACATCTTACATGTAAACTGTTTAGAGCACATCTTCTGAAAGGTGGAGATATGTTAGCTCATTTAAACTTCATGAAAAGAACTTTTCAAGAGCTACATGAAAAGGAACTGATATTTTCAGAGCTGCATCAAGTTTACATCATTCATTCCTCATTGGATGAAAGTTATGATGATTATGTATCTTCACTGGAAGTCCTGCCCAGAGATAAACTGACATTGACTGACATAACCGGAAGGTTGTTAGAAGAAGCAAGAAGACGGCTGAATAGAGACCAACTAAGGAAGGAACAACCACAAAAAGAGGATTTGTCTTCAACTGCCTATACTGTTAGGAAATGTTTTTCTTGTGGGGCTAGGGGACATATAGCTAGATTCTGTAAGAAAGGAAAACAACAGAATACTAGTAAACACCAGAAGGCTAAGAAGAATGTTAGTTTAGCTATGTCTAGCAATTCAACAGTAAACCATGATTTGTGGGTTGTTGATAGTGGAGCATCGCAATGCATTACTAAAGATAGAAAAAGGTTTGTAAAGATGTCCACAAGTAAACAACACGTTTCATTGGCAAATGGATGGAAGTTGAAGGCATCAGGTGAAGGTACTGCATATTGTTCTTATATAAATGAACATTTAACTATGTTATATATACCTAAACTGAAATTTAATTTGTTATCAGTAAGGGCTTTAGTTAATCTTGGTTATATAGTAACCTTTAGGGGAGATAACTGTATAATAGAGAAAGAGGGTAAAAGTGTTACTGCTACTTTAGAGAATGATTTATATGTGATACATGATGATCAGTTGAAGATGGCTAACTCAGTTTATAACAATGTTAAGCCACATGATGAATGTATACATTTACTACATAGACGTCTAGGGCACATTAATTTCAAAATTCTCAAACAAACTGTTGAATTGTCAGAGGGAGTAAAATTGAAACCCTGTAGCAAGTATTTAAACTGTAATGCTTGTAGCCAAGAGAAAAGCAAGGTTACTCCTGCAAACAGATTAAATGGGTTTAAGACCAAAGAACCTTTAGAGGTTGTTTTTGTTGACATAATTGGTCCTAAGAAACCAAGTTTAAGGAGGTGCCTGCTATATTTTGAGTATTATGGACCATTACTCAAGATACGGTTTCTGCCCTCTTAGGAAAAACAAAACAGAAACATTCCAACATTTCTTTAACTGGCTAAGGTTTGCTGAGAAAAATGAAAAGTAATTACTTTAGTTACTGATAACGGGACTGAGTTTGTTAACAAAAGATTCCAAACTATGTTGAAATTGGCTGCTGTTGAGCATAAACGTTCTGCACCTTACAGACCACAACACAACTCGTTTGTAGAACGAAGAGGGCAAACATTACAAGCCATGGCTCGTACTATGTTATCTGATTCAGATTTACCTGAAACACTGTGGGGTGAAGCCATAATGTGTAGTAACCATGTTTGTTGTGAATCAATAAAAAGTAACTAGCCTAAATGCAAAGCAGGTTTTGAAAGCCTGCACACCTGATTGGTCCTTAAACAACGAATAAGGATTGGTCCATAACAAGTCCCTGATTGGCCAATATTAGGACACTTCTTATTGGGTATTAGTTGAACTTGTTGCACGTATTATTGGTTAATAAGGTAGCAGCCAACCCTATAAAAGGGTTACTGCTGACCATAGCCTTGCTCTGTTCTGTTCTATCTACTGTTATTAAAGAGTTGAAGTCACTGGTCAGATGTCTGGTCTCCATTATTCTCCAAATTTAACAATGTTTTAAACAATGTAGTTAATACAACAACTGGAGAATTGCTATTCACTCGTTGGCATGGCAGAAAGCCAAATTTAAAGTTACCTACACACATTTGGAGCACCAGCATGGGTGCATATTCCCTCACAAGTAAGACTTAAAGGGCAACATAGAGCTAAGAAGTTATTTTTTGTAGGTTACAAGGCCAATCATAGATCATTTAGATTTTGGGATCAAGGCACAGCTCATGTTTATTGTAGTGCTAGTGCAAAATTTCTAGAGCACGTTGGGTGGGATAAACTGGAATAGGAATCCAGCAATGATATTATTATTGACACCCAAATAGTCCCTAAAGATAAAATAAGTAAACCACGAATAGCCATTAAAGAAGAAGAACAGGCACAGGAGGAAGTAGTAGAACAGGCACAGGAGGAGGTAGAAGAACAGGAGCAGGTGGCACAGGAGAGTCCACCAGTTAGCCCTGTAATACCAAGACGTTCAACCCGAGTAACATGACCACCTGATAGATATCAGGCTAGTGTTGTATGCCAAGTGAATACAGTTCCAAGTAATTATAGTGAACTAAAACTGTATCCTGCTAAGGATCAGGCTGCTTGGCAGAAAGCAATGGATAAGGAACTGGAATCATTAAAAAAACTGGAAGTATACGAAAACGTTAAGTTACCACCAGGTAAACTTGCCATAGGATGTAAATGGATATATAAGCTAAAGACAGGTGTAGATGGGACTGTTACCCATAAAGCCAGGTTAGTAGCACAAGGGTTCAATCAGACAGCAAATGACTACGATGAGGTGTTTGCACCTAGTCTGAAGGCTACTACATTAAGGGCAGCATTAGTATGGGCAGCTAAAGAGAAATACATTGTAAATCATTTGCTTGTAGAAACGGCATATCTACATGCACTGTTGCAACACACTATATATTTAAAGAAACCTTTAGGTCTCAAAAATGATAATACAACTGATTGCTGGAGATTGAAAAAGAGTCTTTATGGTTTGAAGCAATCAGGATATGAGTGGAACCAGTGTATAGTTAAAGAATTAACTAAGATAGGTTTTGTAGCTGACATGGCTGATCCATGTTTGTTCAAAAAAGAAAATAATGGTATAATTTCATTGTTGCTATTGTTTACTGATGACATAGCATTAATCACCAAAACTGAACAAGAAGCTACTAAAATAATCTCACTGTTAGAAAAGAAATTTAAGATAAAACAGTTAGGAGAAATCAAACAATATCTTGGTTTAAAGATAGATAGAACTAAGGGAGGATACAAAATCTCACAGGCAGATAAAATTAACCAATTACTAAAAAGTTTTAAAATGGAACTTTGTAAGCCAGCTAAAACACCAATGAGCCAGGAGTTTAGCCATAGTGATGTTCAAAGTCCTATTTTTGATGAGAACATTTATCAGTCCTTGATTGGTAGTTTATCCTATCTCAGTAATTGGTCAAGGCGTTAAGTGTTAATCAATTATCTAGATTTAACGCTGAGCTGACTAAAAGTCACTGGCAAGCTGCTAAACGTGTGTTAAGATATCTGAAACAGACAATGCATTACGCATTGTATTTGGAGCCTAAAGATGAACTGAATTTAACTGCATATGCTGATGCAAGTTTTGCTACAGACATAAATACACGAAAATCTACATCGGGTACTGTTGTATTATTGGGAAAAGTATTGATTGGATGGAGATCTATTAGACAGAAACATCTAAGTTTGTCAACAATGGAGGCTGAATTCTCATGTTTGTCTTTACTATGTACAGATTTAGTTTTGTATAAGCAACTATTGATTGACATGGGAATTGATGTAACAGATTCTATTGTTGTTTATGAAGACAACCAATCAGCAATACAGATGGCTTCAAATATTGCTAAGACAAGAATGAAACACACAGATTTAAGATACTTAAATGTGAGACAATGTGTGCAAAGTAAGATGATTAAGCTAGAATACTGTATGTCAGAAAACAATATAGCAGATCATTTTACAAAGGCCCAAGGCTCTATAAAGCATAAGGCGTGCTGCGAGGATTATGGACTTAGAATGTAAGGTTGTATATATTGTCCTATCCAAAGCAGAGAATGTTAAGAATGTGAGTCACCTAACAGCTACTTGGGATGGAAATATATAAACTAGGATAGACATTTTAATATTATGCCTTTAAGAGAATACTAAATCTGTAATTGGGTGTGGTTCCGCAAATGGCCATAAGATGGGTTGTTTTGTCTCAGGAAAGTCTCAGTGACTCTCTGTTCCTTTCTGTTGAAGAGAGTTGTCATTCCTCCTAATGACTGTTACTGATCATTGATGTAAGTCTGTTATTGAACTGTTTTTGATACTGGACTTTGATACTTGGATTATCCCTGAACTAAAAACTGACTGCTTTACCTGTGAATGACTTGGATTGCTTATCTTGGACTGTGCTTAAATGTTTTTTGGAAGTAAAAACCTACATTATCTGTACAGTGTATCTGTGTGCTGTGTGTGTATTATTCAAACACTTCTCTCACTATGTCTCCCTGTATGCGCTCATTCTCCTAACGGGGAATTACCTCAACAAACACCATGTATCATCTTAAACCCAAGGCAAAAGTTAGGGGCAAAAGAGATTGGCCTCTAGTGACAATGATGAGAAGCAATAAAGGAAGAGATTGAATGTGTTTAAATTAGGTCAAGTTAAATCTAAGCTTCTTGCTAACATGGCAAGATTAAGGAGAAGGAGGCTAATTCTCCCATTTTGGAAATTAGCAAGGGTTACCATCTTTTTGCAAAAATGCATATTGTCAGCGTTCTAGCAAACCTCCATTCTAATCAGTATCTCTGAGACTAACATATCTCAAAAATACCTTTATTAGAATAGCACCTGGCACATCTGAATCTAAAAGTTTTTGAGCTTTCCACAATTTCCCAAACTACAAATCCATCCCCCCTTAGTCGTCATTACATCACATGGCCCAATCCCAATCAGTCCAAAAGTAAGATCCTTATTTCATCCTGCGTCATACTAAATGTTGTTTGTTCAAAAGAATTTTACTTTATCAACTTAGAGCTACTTAATTGAAATCACCCCCCTCCCACTTTCTCAGGCTATGTGGCAGCATGGAAAGTGGCTTCCAAAGCTGACACATATTTCTTCAGCAAACAAGAGTAAGATGAGCAAATAGATTTTATAATATAAGGTAGAGCATCATTGCTTTCTGAATTATTTGTGAATCAGAATTACTTGTGACTCTGCCTGAACAGAGAGATTGGCAGCAGCTTATAGCTAGATATTTGAGTAGACCCAAGGGCAATAAAACAATGGAGCTTCATATTTTGTCATAGGGAAAAAGAAAGAGCTACACACTGTGGCCCATACAAAAGCAGTGGGAAGAAGAGGAGAGAAGAGAAGAAATCACAAAGAATAGATACATATTTCTTACCTACTTTAGTGCATAGTACTTCTTCCATCCACAGTCAGTAGTAGAAGTGAGTGAAAAATGTAACACACCTTTGAATATCCTGATTCCAAAATCATTTTAATTCATGTGTCAAGAGTAGGCAACGTTATTTCCAATCTAGACATAATTATCTATATTCGTGACTTATTGTTTGATATCTAGTCTTTATGTTACAGAAGTATCCAGTTGACTCATCAATTGGAATGAATTTGTGCAATCCCTTTTGAACTGTCTGAACTGAGGACCATTGGCACACAGTAGGGTTGTGACCTATCCAAGTTCAATGGATGCTATGGGGTGTGGTAAGTCTTGAATCTTTCCTTCTAGGAAATGAAACAAGGGTTGTCTACTTAATTCTTTTAGGGCCTTATGGTGCCACTTGCTGATCATTTCCTCCACAAATGCACTAAAAATAGATTGATGGGCAAGCTTAGTGCTGATAAACTTCATAGAACAATAATACTATAACAAAGACAGAACAGGTAGCAGCGGAAAATCAGGGGCAAGTGTAAGGAGAAATATGGAAAGATTAGGAATATGTAATGGCAGGAACAGAAAAAAAGGGTCCAATGATGAAATGGCTACAAAAGCCATTTGCTAGCGGTACAGAGCCTGTTGCTTGTGGTACATAGCATACATGAAACTTGTTTTCTCCACACTCTCAGACTCTTCTGCCTCACAGCAGAATTTATTTATTTATTTATTTATTTATTTATTTATTTATTTTATTTATTTATTTATTTATTTATTTATTTATTTATTTATTTATTTATTTATTTTATTTATTTGATTTGCCAATTGTTTACAAGATAATAAGTATAAATGTATACATAGTTGTGAATACATGAAATGGGTACATATAAGAAAAATAAAAGAATAAGAGAAACAATAGGACAGGGACGGTAGGCACGTTGGTGCGCTTATGCACGGAGTGCTAACAAAATGATCTAATGGTTTCAAAACTGAGAATCTTTTATTTCTGAAATGAAATGCTGATCAGTTTTGGGAGAAGGGACTTATTTAGCACTATGAAGCTGAGTGACACTCTTTTGATTTCCTTTCAACGAATCAAGTTTTGAATTAAATTCTGGGAGGTATGTTTTTTCTTCAATCTCTTACATTCTTGGCAGTTGCTTCAACTTACTAATAAAAGCCAATCCCTAGAAAAGGAATAGATTTTATCTAGGTGCAACTCAGGGCAAGATGTACTTCAAGATGATAAAATGGTCCAGTGAAATATAGTACAAGAATCAGACAACCATGGCAAGTTTTAACATGCATTTGCTAAATAAAATGTTCACGATGCCTTGGAAAAAAAAATAGTGCAGTTATATGCATAAATGAGCTGCAGAGAACTTCACAGTACAGTTTTGGGATGTTGTAAATTATTAAAGTTCAGCTTTTGCAACTTCACGAACCTTGTTTTGCCAACAAACTTCAAACAAGTTTGAACTATGCCTTTCTCCGTAATTGATCCTCCTTGAGAAGATAATGTCTTATGTTGCCACATTATAAAGGAGGAGAGCCAATTTGGTATTGTGGCCTAGAAATCAGGATACTGGGAGTTCTAGGCCTCCCTTAGGTATGAAAACCAGCTGGGTTGCTTTGAGGCAGTCATTCTTCCCCAGCCCAAACATCCTCAGAGGATTGTTGTTCTGGAAAAATGGGATAATGCACCCTCTCAAAGGAGGGAGAGGGCGTGAAAATCGGCTCAGTCTTTTCCCAAATTCAGGTCTCCTCCATCCTCTCTCTCTCTCTCTCTCCCTCCCCCTCTCTCTTTCTTTAATCCTTCCTTCTCTTAATAGTTCTTTTTTCTTTCTCTTCCCTCAAATCCTGAATTTGAGGCATCATATTTGCACATCCTTGGGCTCCCTGGTATGTTTGACACCTTGAATAAACCAAATATAAAAATTAGAACATCATCATCATCTCTAAATTTTTCACATCAGCTGCATCAGTCATCTAAGAAATCAGGGCAAATCAATGTTTTACTCGAAAGCAAAAACAGCAACCAAGATGTTGCTTTACAATACTGCATTGCTTAAAAAGGGTTTTTAAAAAGTCAGAAGACTTAAGAGACCTAGCAGTTATGTGGGTAATTGTTCCAATGTCAGAACAACATTTTCTGATTTCTGCCAAGGATTCTTTGCACTTTCTCCTCTGTGGGTCTTCTTTGCTGAACTAGCTCTCTAACATGGAAAATAGCCCAGTTCATCTTTTCCCCATGTAAGAGAATGAAAATACCTTCTTCATACAAACGAAACATCCAGCTAGGATCCTAAATTGTCTTTATAATCAAGAAGAGCTTCTTCATTTCATAGATGATCCTTTGATCCAATGGAAGCTCCTATTGCCATATATGGGGAACGGCAGTGGTGGGATTCTAATTTTTTTTTACTACGGTTCTATGGGCGTGGCTTAGTGGGTGTGGCAGGGGAAGGATACTGTAAAATCTCCAGTCAGAGGTGGTATTTTCCGGTTCTCCGAACTACTCAAAATTTCCGCTACTGGTTCTCCAGAACTGGTCAGAACCTGCTAAATACCACCTTTGGGGAAGGGTAAATAATGGTATAGGAACACAAAAGGTGAACTGGTTGTTTGCTTTTTTTAAAACCAACTCAGCTTTTGGCTTCGTTTGTTATTTCAACTGCTATTCTTGAGAAAGGAGGAAGATCTCCCTAGAGCAAATTTACAAGGTTGTAAAAGAAAAAAGAAAGAATTGATGAATATAACTGTTCAACGTATGTATATGCTGCCATCAGCAACAATATGCTGTGTGTTAAATGTTGCTTACCTGAATTATAGACTAATATTATTTTAGTTTCCAAAATCAATCTTTTATTTTAGTTTCCAAAATCAATCTTTTTTCCTGAAATTATACCTTTGTTATTTCATTTTTATTCTTCTATGATGGTTAATAATATAATATAACATGATGATTTAATACTATATTACTACATTTGAATGGCTTATCAGTACAAAATTTCTACTCATGGGGAAAAACTAACATATCATTTATACCAATTAGCTAATTTAAATATAAATACTTAATATATGAATATTATTAACCAGTGCTGGCTTCAAAGCAGTGGTGGGATTCAAAAAAATTTACTGCCCATTCTGAGGGCGTGGATTGGTGGGTATGGCAGAGGAAGGATACTGCAAAATTCTCATTCCCTCCTCACCCCACTAACCTGCTTTCCAGCACCATTCTTCTGTGCAGAGCAACAAAAGAAGATCCAGCCGATCAGCTGGGACTTGGGAGGCAGAGAATAGTTGGGGCAGGGCCAGTCAAAAATGGTATTTTCTGGTTCTCTGAACTACTCAAAATTTCTGCTACCAGTTCTCCAGAATTGGTCAGAACCGGCTGAATACCACCTCTGCTTCAAGATGATATGGTGGTGCAGCTAGAGAATCCGAGTCCCCAACTTGATAACAGTTTGTTTAAAGCTTACAAATAAAGAGATCTTGGTGACATTTTTCTTGCCTGCTCTATGTGAGAAAGCATCTTTTAATCTCATTGGTAACATTTGGAATTAACATTTGATTGACCAACAGATCATTTTAATTTCCTACTATGTTCATTCTGGAAGGAATACATTGAAATAATGCAAATTTTGTTATCGCTGTGTTTTTTTCTTTTTTCTAGTTTCACAGATTTCGTGCTGGTTGGGAATTCTGTAAAGCTTAGTCTCGATAGATTTTGAGAAAACTACCTTGAGAAAATTTGTTCGCAAGAGTACAGTTTGGTGGTCCTACTCTGAGCAATCTACATGGGCTTCCATTCTCTTGAGTTCTTCTCTTGGCTTTTGCTTAATATTGGCATAAATGGTCATTTGACCAACAGTACCATAATTGATAATTATTTGGGTCCGGTGGTTAAGGGGTTGAATTAGAAGCTGTGACTTCTAGTTCTGGTTTGGCATAAAACCAACTGGGTGATGCCAGGCCATTTATTATCTTTTTATTATATTTTTATGATTTGAATGCTTATTAGTAAACTATGACTATCACTAAGTATTGTATCTTATGATTCTTGATGAATTTATTTTATTTTTTCTTATGTACACTGAGAGCATATGCACTAAAGACAAATTCCTTGTGTGTCCAATCACACTCGGCCAATAAAGAATTCTATTCTATTCTATTCTATTCTATTCTATTCTATTCTATTCTATTCTATTCTATTCTATTCTATTCTATTCTTATTGCATAGGAATAAAACAAGGTAGAACTAAAAATGTTTCCAAGAAAATAGCATGAATCTGTTTCTATTATTGCTATGATTGAGATTTAAAATTATTTATTTATATCTCCCCCTTTATAATTTGATAAACAACTCACGGTGGCAAACATACTTAATACTCCTTCCTCCTCCTATTTTCCCCATAATAACAACCCTGTGTTTTGGGTTGGGTTGAGAGATAGTAACTGGCCCAAAACTAGCCAGCTGGTTTTCATGCCTAAATTAAACTCACAGTCACCTGATTTCTAACCTGGTGCCTTAACCACTAGGCCAGACTGGCTACAACCCCAGCAAATGGACTACTGTATTACAAATGGACGAAGGCAGCCACAAATGTATTGGTTCTCTAGTAGATAGTAGTAACTCTTCCCCATATCTCAGAAAAGTACAGTATAATTCCAAGTCTTATGAATCCTTGAACTACCATATAGAAGGTACCACTAGACAACTATACTTCATGGTAAACAGCTTGTGCTCGACTGAACTATGTGAGTTTTCCTATAGGCGTTATCTCAATAGTCCATGGAAACACAATGTATTAATATTAATCAAGCAGGAGGAGACAGTCTGTGTCATAACATGAATAGTGCACATGTTAATAACTTGTTCTATGACACAGCTGCCCTGGGGAAAATATCAAGAAGCCACCACCTGGAAGATATACGTTATGTGGAACTGCCTTTTAATCCTATATCCAAGACAAGGAATTCTAGGGTGCAGCAATATTTCCTGCAGCCATTTAAGTTGCTCTGATGCAGCAATCCATTCTGTCTCCTGCTGAATCTTGAGGTCAGAATTTCTCCAGGTCAGAAACCATAAGGTCAGAAGGAGGTTCTGTGGTGGGTTTACGATGTAATAATCCAATAAGCTTGCTGCTGTTTTGGCACACACACACACAAAGTGGCTAATTCCAGGGTTGGAATAATTTGACTGCACGTATAACTTTAAAAAGGGAGTATTTTAACTCATCAGTTAAAACTTTCTTTTAGATCCATTTTTTTAAAGGCAATACATTTCAAACTGAATTTGCAATTAGATGTTAACTAATCTTTAAAAAGGACTAATCAGGGTCACACTTAATACTTGGATTGTAAAGTACAAAAAAATTTCAGAATTTTGCCACAAGATATAGTTGTCACTTCCAGAGTGGGAAATTTAAAAAAAAAACATATTCTGGAATAAGACAATGGCAAACTATTTCTGTGTTCTGCAAGGATGTCTACATGGACATGAAAACATAGTAATCTAGAACCAAGTACAACCACAGCAATAGCACAGAATTTACAGAAGGCTTATAGAGAGAGGGAGGGCTTGTAGAAATATCTGTCTTGACTAGTAAAATACTAAACTGAACAATTGTTTTCATATCTAAAATTATAAATGATCTATTAATATATTATTAATTATTTAAATTGTCCAATTGGTTAATTCATTACAGGATTGTCTTCAGAAAGCACAAAAGGATTACTCGCTTTTATGTATGATCAGTTCCTAAATGTCATACTAAGGTTGCTTAAAGTGGTACAGGTAATTGTATTCTTATTTAAGAATTATTCCTATTTAGCTCTGAGGGATTCTTTCCATTAATAGAGTTGGACTATAAGTTTTATGGGACAGCTACCAATGTCTCCAACAGAGATCCCCAAGTAAGGAAAATTGAGAATTCAAAACACACTGTTGCACTTTTTTCAATGTCAATGGAGATTCTCATTCATCCAGATCATGGTTGTTCCAAAGGTGGACTTTCTTCTTCCTTTTTTCTTTGAAAATTTTTCATTCCTAATCCAAGAAGCAAAGAATCTGAACTGAAAAAACTTCTTGGATGAGAAGCAAAAAAATTCTTCAAAGCAAAAAAAAAAACCAAGTAGAGTTGCCTTTTAAGGATGAAAAGGCACCTTTGAGACACTTGTTTCAATTATTCCTTATTAGTTATTCCTTATTTTCAGGAACTTCAAACTATTTTAGTCAGATTTCATGTGTGGATAACAAAGCTGAAATAGCCAAGTAACTGTATTCTGTACTACCGACCTCAGGAGTTTATTCTGCAATAAATTTCATGCTACTGCAAGTTAGAAAAAAGGCACATGGAGACCAAAATTCTGAATTTATTCCCATTTCTTACATACTTGATTATTTGCTTGGAATATTACAGCATGCAATGGGTTTCTGATCCCATTCATCAAAGTCTCCCAGCCACAGCCAATCCACTTAAATCAATCACACTGATTCTATTTTGATAGCTGCATCTACTTTGTTATAGCATTAATCCAAAGAGTTTGTGCTTTTGATAGGTATGTCCAAGCCACCAATCCTTCCCCTCCCCAACAATCTCCAAACATCCACAAGATTCCTCTAAAGCAGGGGTGGGTAAACTACGGCCCGCGGGCCACATCCGGCCCATTGGTCTGTCCAATCCGGCCCGCCCCTGAAAAAAAATCGCTGCCATTGGTCTGTCCAATCCGGCCCGCCCCTGAAAAAAAATCGCTGGGCGTGGCGTATTGCCCTGTGCCACGTGGCCCCCAAAGCTGCAAAACAGTGCGGAGTGATCTAGGGGTAGGAAAAAAAATAAATTTGCAAAGGCCTCAGCTGGGAGTTCGAAATCACCTTCGAGTGCGACCTCTCCGAAGGTGAGTCCCCCGATCCCCTTTTTTTCCGGGGCTTCCAGGCTTAAACTTTGCAAAGGCAAAGCTTGCAGGCTGAAGCGTCTTCCCGCCGAGGAGTGGGAAGGGTTCCGCCCGGCGGGCGGGGCGGGCTGCTTGGAGCGGGCTGCTTGGAGCCACCTAAAGCTAGGCCGCTGCTGGTGGAGCCTTGCCCTGCCTTGGTGCGCTGTTTCCCGGCTCGGCGGTCCTGCTCGGGCGGCACTTTAAAAGCCTGCTCCCAGCACCCGAGCAACTTCCCAGCAACTTTCAGCTTCCTTTTAACTCACGGGCGCTCGCGCCTGGCCCCGAGCCGCGCAGCGGAGGGGAAGCCCGGCGGGCGGGCGGGCTGCTTGCAGGAGGCAACCCGGCGGTGCTCCGGCAGCAGCAACAGGTAGTTCCGCCTGGGCTCCGCTCAGGTTTCCGGCTGGGGCTGTCAGAAGTTGCTACCGCCGGTGCAGCTCCACGCAGCTCCAGTCCTGCGTTGCCTTGGGAAGGAAAAGGCAAAACCAGGAGCCGCTGAGCCTGAGCCTCCGGTGCCGCTGCTGCCATTGCAAAGCACCTCCGCATGGCTCTTCCTTTTTGCCTTTCCTTCCCGAGGCAACGCGGACTGGAGCAGCAGCAGAGCCGCGCGGCGGTAGCAACTCCTGACTCAGGGGGCCTCCGAGGGGAGGGGAAGGAGGAGAAAAGGGGGGAAAGGGGGGGGCGATTCCCAAAAAATCTTGTGCTGGCCCGGCCCGTCTGTCAAATTTTAAAAGTCAATGCGGCCCCCGAGCCAAAAAGTTTGCCCACCCCTGCTCTAAAGGAATCTAATGGAATATGTGTAACTACAAAATCCACAGGGACAGGAAATAGCACCACCAGGTGGACAACATCAATGGACAGTAGCTTTAGAATGACATTGGCCAGACAGTATCTTTTCTTTGGGACTTAAAAAAGTGTGAATGTAAAATTAATACTTAGTTAGGAAAGGCCCAAGGAATTCCAGATATCCAGATTAACCTAGAACAGGGGTGTCCAACCTTGACAACTTTAAGACTTGTGGACTTCAACTCCCAGAATTCCTCAGCCAGCTTTTGCTGGCTGAGGAATTCTGGGAGTTGAAGTCCACAAGTCTTAAAGTTGTCAAGGTTGGACACCCCTGCCCTAGAAGGAAGCAAACTATAGCCAAGAAATCTACATAGCTGTGTGGAAAAAGAAGGAAGAACTTCAGATTTTTGCTTTTTTTAAAAAAAAAAATCAAACATTTGCATGTAATGCATACTTGATCCTGTCAACTCATTTGTTTTTGAATATTCTTTTAGTCCTGGAGTTGGTTAAAGTCAATACTGCTACGAGAATCTTGTGCACGCCCATTGTTTCTCTTAAAACAACTTCACCCAAATTCAGCCTTTGCCCTTTCACAGATATTTCCATTATGCTGCAAATGAAGTCCAGGCTTTATCTTCAAGGAATTGTTGAACGCTTGGACTTGAATTATGAAATTTCAAACGACTGGCCAAAATTGAATTTTGAAAATTGAACATAGAATAGCAAAAATGTCAGTTAAAAGGAAAAAACCAATTTAGACTTTTGACATCAAAACATAGAATACTGATTATAGAAAAAGACCCAGTGGTCAATCAAATCTGCCCTTTGAATTTTGGTTTTTAATTTATCTATGTTTTATTTTTATTTATTTTCTAATTTCTTTTGGATTATAGACACATGTTTATCCCAAGCATGTTTAAACTCAGTTACTGCTTAAAGTCACCCTTGTGTTTTTGAATTTCTTTCATACTTAAAAAAGTGCTATACCATTTTGTTAAAAGTTGCATTGTCTTTTTTTTTTATTATAGCCTAAAATTGGTAGCAAATTACTACTGTCAAAGTACATGGTGCAAAATTTATTTGAATCCCACAATGTCACATTAGCTAGGAAATGAATTATTTTAGAAAGAAAGGAAAGATTCAAGGTACTACTAGCCATTATTGTGATAAAGTAAAAACATATCCATAGTTCCCCATCCCTATTCTCAGTATCAACAATGTCAAATAAAAGAATATAAAATAAAAAAAATCATCAAAGCCTTAAAGAATGATATCACTTTTGTTCCATATTATTTTGATGTGACCCAGCTGCATGCTTGCATTAATTACAGGACTTATATGGCTGCCTATTTCATACAAAAATTCCTGGTAGCTCACAACAAGCTATAAAAACATGGCTAATAACAAAAGTATCCTTCTTTCCATGTGCCAAAACAGAACTTCTCCATTGAGAGATTGAATATCTCCACAGCCATGTGATTATTATTATTTTTTATATATCAAACTTGCTATACTTTTTCATGGATCTATTTTTGTTGAACAAATATACCCTTCATGTTCTATGTTCCAGTCATGACCTTTATCTACCAAGTTTCTATGATAGAGGTTATATTTGCTTTCCTGCATCAGAATTTCTCATCCCTTGTTTGTTACCCCTATACTGTGCAACAATGCACAGACAGGGGAGACTGAGAAAGAACACTTTTGAAAGTTGTGTATATAAAGGAGCGTGCATGTGTATTTGTGCTTACATTGAAACAACAACCTCATGCAGAGATATGACACTTAATAAATTGCATCAAGGAAATTAGCATTGAAAAAGGTATCACAGAGAATTTATGTGATAAGAAACAAACATAAGATAAAATTGCATACATAATAGTGGAATGTGTGAAAAGTTGCAAAGAAGCGCAAAACTTTAAAAAAAAACTGTTGGGGAAGTATGGACAGCACTAACAAATACAAATACTTACAGTATAAGACCGAAATTATACCTTTGTATCTTTCTGATACAAAGAGCTTTATCAGAGTATTTCACTAGAGGATTGTACAGGACACAGTTTAAACTGAGTGATCATTCTAGATAAGTACATCTTTCAGTTGGAGACCCAATGGATTTTAAGAATTAAAATGGAATTAAGTCAAAGTTTACAGTTCAAACATACAAAAATCTTGCAGATTAGCCATCAAGTCAGTAGCCTCCTGTTTCATACAGTAGTCAAACAAATGACTTTAGGAAGCCCTCTAGCAAAATGTTTCATTTCTAACTATGATCTGGAGAGGGACCAAGGATTGTTTCAACAAATGTCCCAAAAAATTTTTTAAAGTGAATAAGTTTGAACAAACTAAAAATGTGGCAGAGGTTCAACCTATTCTATGTGAAGTACCATTCCTTCTGAAAGGTCCACTTGGGACTTTGGAGGTCCTTTTGGAGTTAAAGATAAAGATGACTAGGAATGGCTTTTGTGAGACTTCTGCAATCTCACCACTTATATATTTACATATACTCTGTTTTATAAGCCAACATTATAGCCTACATTAATTTTCTCTAATGTCCAACTAATTTCCATATATTTTAGACAACAGGCTTCTATGTACCATCCAGTTTCCTTGTCTCCAGAAGAGAAAGCAACTTTTTTGGAAGCAGAAATGGATGATGTTGTCCTCTATTAATTCTTCACTCACCTTCAGTACAACCACAAGGTAAGTTCCTGTGCTCCGTTTCTAAAACACACATTTCCCTGTCTCCAATGAGCATTCCTGTCTGTTTAGGCTAGAGTGCTTCAGTTTGTTGCAATTTGTTGTCTATTTTGAAAAGGAAAGATTATCCCTTCATCTGAGCCAATGCCTTAGCTTATTAATAGCTCTAGTATATTTTAGATTTTTCCTTTAACCTGACTGTTGCAATAATACTATTGCCATAATTGTCTTGTAAATCAAACATTGCTGGTTTGAAATGCAGGTGAAAGGTGGTATCATCTTCACCTCACATAACACCTGTTGGCAATTTCTTAAAGCAGGTACCTGGATACACTCCTGAGAAATGGGTTTAAGGAAGTACTCTGAAGTATTTTTGTTTTCATTTAGAACTGAAGCAACGTACAGTGTCTATAAACCCATCAGCTCCAACTACTAGCATAACCAGTGTTCATATATGATGCAAACTATAGCTAGGTCAAAAGGTTGGCAGAAACTAACTCATGATGTAATGGTGGTTTATAATACAAGGGGTAAGTAAATATTATAATGGGATTGCAGAAGCCTTGGTAAATAAATGCTTGGTCATATCAGCCAGCTCCTATGCACTCAAATCCCAAGTACAAAATGGAGTTGACAATAAGCTTGTAAAAATTCAAGAATCTAATTTTAAGGGATGAGGAAACTTAAAAAGAAAGATAAAAAATAATAGAGGCATAGCTAGACCCAGTACTAACCAAGAGCATTCCATGTCACAATGTTTAATATCAAATCCTGTTTTGAACTATATTAAATATATTCACCATAGTTCAGAATAAGTATAGCGTTCCTGCATAATAATGAACAATATGCTATACATTCCTTTCTTCTTTCTAGGTCAACTTCACACTATATTTTTCTACCAAAAATTGATGTAGTTTGTTAATCCAATTTTAAAACTGAATCTATATGTCTTTCACAACTACATTTGCAAAATAATTAATTTCCCATAAAAGGATCAAATATGTCTGATCTCCTTGACATTTAGAAGCCTGTCAATTTTATTGTGACAAAAGCTACTTGTGTCGTAAACTGAAAGCTGGGACTGAGAAATGAATCCAGAACATCCAGCAACCATCTTATTTGGCCAATGTCCTTCAAACATTCAAATCAAAGACACAGCATTTTTTTCCATTTTATCCCTGCCCTTACCTATCCCCAGAAAAATAAAACACTCCTTAGAACTTCAAATGAAATAATGAGAATGCCACTCCTTTCTAGACATGAAAAAAATGCATAAATATAAGTAGACAAGTTCTTAAACTTTGACAACTGATAGCTGTCTGGCTCGGACTCTGGAACAGTACGTGCATATTAATGCCTGTCAACTTTTGATGAGGATTTGGAAATGAACTAAGAACTTACATTTTCAGATATGAATATATGGTGCATAGAACAGGAAGGGACTTTGAAGATGAATAATTAAATTCTTTTGGCTTTTCTAAGTCACATGGAATAAGGGCCTGGATCCAGAATTTCCACCCACCAGTGGGAACACTCCCTAGAAAGAAATCTGTTCAGGACACAGTGATAAGTGAAAGGAGACAAAAATACTTTGTTGATTCTCTAGTCTTTGTTCCAGAGAGTTTCCCAATGCTTCAGAGCCAATTTTATGGATGGCAAGGAACTGCAAGAGGTAGAAGTAATTAATAAATATCTCTTTCCACCTGCAGAAAGCAGAGTCTAGATCCAACCTATTATTAATAATAGTTCTTAATAATTTATTCCAGTCCATTTTAGTAATCTATCATCATCTACTTCTCATAAAGTCTCCACAAACAAACTATTCACAGAATGTAGAATGCAAGAACTTTCTGTTCTATCGATCACTCTAATCACATGTAGGAAAATGTAAGGGTTATTATGTGGCTGATCATATAATAATGTTTCTGATTGCCTAGAAACCCATGATGTTTCAGTCCAAAAGCCAAATAAATGCTCTTTCAATGTGAAGTCATCATTACTCAAGCGAATGTCATAGAAATGGATTGAAGTGGCAGATCCTACATTTTGCTGCACACATTAGAATTATTAGATGACCTGATTGGAAATTCTGGGATCTGCAGGTTCAAATATCTAAAACAGCATCTAGCGTGACTAAAAAGGCCAATTCGAGAGTAGCAATCTCTTCCACACCGAGGACAGATACAATCAGTCTCCTGTCCAGCCCCTGGATTTCGCTGGGACTGCCTCTTGCCTCAGCTTGCCAAACAAGTGTCTCTTTGAATTGAAGAAGGACATGCTGAGTCTTTAGCCTTCAAGCTGAATGATCAGAGATCAAGGTTTCCCAGCTGTTGATGTCCATTCCCAAGGCCTTTAGATCCCTCTTGCAGATATCCTTATATCACAGCTGTGCTCTCCCTCTAAGGCGCTTTCCCTGCACTAATTCTCCATACAGGAGATCTTTCGGAATCCAACCATCAGCCATCCTCACGACATGCCGAAGCCAGCATAGATGTCGCTATTTCAATAGTATATATATGCTAGAAATTCTAGCACGTTCCAAGACTGCGCTATTTGGAACTTTGTCATGCCAGGTGATGCCAAGAATACGTTGGAGACAGCGCATATGAAAGGTGTTCAACTTTCTCTCCTGCCATACATAAAGGGTCCAAGTCTCACTGCAATACAAGATTGTGCTCAAGACACCAGCTCTATAGACCTGAATCTTTGTATGTTCCGGCAGCTTCTTATTTAGCCATACTCTCTTTGTAAGTCTGAAAAATGTGGTGGCCGCTTTACCAATACATTTATCCAGCTCAGTGTCTAAAGCGAGAGTGACAGAGATAGTTGAGCCAAGGTACACAAAGTCATGGGCGACCTCCAGTTTTTGTGCAAAGATTGTAATACAGGGAGGTGAATCCACGTTCTGATCCCTGTATATATGTGTGTGTGTGTATTTTTCTCAAATAATATTTCTTTTTAAACCAATTGCTTATTGAAAGTACCTACACTCGAACACACAGTATGGTTTCTACATAAGGAGAGCGTGAATGGTTCATGGTTTTTTAGTATATCAGCTCTATGATAAGCTGTTCTGTAAATCAGCTTCAGTCTTGCAAATATCTTTATCCCAAATGGTGCCTTCCATAATATTGATCAATTCCCATGATTACTTAGTGAGGAAGGTTACCTAATAGGGTTTGTTGACTAAAAATGACTGGTGTTAAGATGACTTTTAAAGCAGCCTGACCTGGAAGCCTAATAAATTATTCTAATGAAAACCAAAGAAGTCCTACATTTGTGCAAAGTCTGAACCCTTCTTCCAAATTGCTTTTTAGACATGCACAACTCTATTACCACGTGCAATTGGATTTCCTGGTCACTGTACAGGATAATTTTCCATTGTACTAGTCATGCTTTCATAAAATTGGGTTCCATCTGATTTTTCATAATCTCAAATCACCAGTGGGAATAAATAGTTCAACCAAAAGATTGGGGTCAGCTACTTATTATTCTTTACATGATATTTTAATGTATCTACCTTCTGTTATGTACACATAACTACTGCTCACATTAAGAGTGTGAAAACTATTTCACTATCATCCTATTTATATTTATTCCACATCAAATCTTGCTTTATACAGAAAGCCATATCTCAATGAATGAACACAGAGTTCAGACAATTGAAGTTATAAGTGAGATACATTATTAATTTCATTTATGTATATATTGTAAATTGTTGAATTATAGGAGACATTGAAGAAGAAATTGCATCATAGAGCTTTCTACCATTAGTTGATTCTCTGAATTTGATATAGAAATTAAGAACTCATCAATAATTCTATTGTATTCCTTGAATGACTATGATATTAAGGAATAGACTGTCTACTCAACAAATTAACCTTACAGAGAAAAACATAGAAAGTTCACTGTAAACTTTATATATTGTTAAAATTCATCTAAGCTTTTCAAATGTTTTTCTGATACTTCCTGAATAGTAATAAAAATGATGTAGGACGGGGTGTCAAACTTGTGGTGGCAGCTCATGGGCCAGATGCATCACAAGCTGGCCATGCCCATCCCGATTTAGTGAAGGGGGGGTGAAGTCATGATAATCATGTGATGATGACGTGATGATGCGAGTTTGACACCCCTGATGTAGGAGATGATCAGGGTAAGCCTGAAAGAGGGGTCAAATGTATCATCAGTCTCTTTGCACCTGCAAGAGATCTAAGTCCAGCCCACCTTGAATTCCATTGATTCTTATCTATCATCAACTCACTTTGACCAGTAGTGGTTCAGATTCTTGTAAAGTGCTTTAGCAAAAAAATAAACCTATATATTCATATGAAATGCTTAAACTTGTTGTGGTTCGCTGGCAGCAGGTGCAGATGGCTGAAATCTCAGAGAGCAAGGATTCAGATGAGGGGTCTGCGTGTGATGCAGGGATGGGGCCAAGACCATCAGGGAGTGGAATGCTGCCTTTGGAGATTGTGGAGGCTGGCAGTAGTGATGAAGAGGGGCCCGAGGAGCCTGTGCCCAGTGCGCATGCATGCAGGACTACTTGAAGGAAAGAGCAGCTGCTGCAGCATGGGCGACTCATGAGTGAGGCTGTAAGGTAATGGCCCCTCCCTTAAGAGAGAAAAGCTATCTGAGAAACCAGAGTTCTTTGCAGGAAGCAAAGAAGTTTTTGCACTGAAGCCTTGTGGACGTTCAGAATATCTTGGTTGGTGTTTGGAGACTCTTTGTGTTTGAAATATTTCTTAGTAACTTTATCTAGTATTCTTGGCAGCCTTGCACAACCTTGGCAAGGCTTGTTCTTATCAGAGACAATTAGTTTGAAACAGCCTTTTGACCATGAAGGAATGGAATTTGTAAAGAATCATTAAAAGGTTTTGCTGTTACCTCTGTTTCATGTTTGTTTCCTTGGAACAAGGTTTGGGTCAGAACAGGACACCTGATTTCATGCGCTTGACAAATGCTGACAAAGTATGCAATGAATAATTTAATACCATTTTTTCACCTTAACTTCTAAGCTACAAGTGAAACTCGAAAAATTAGAATATCATGCAAAAGTTCATTTATTTCAGTAGTGCAACTTAAAAGGTGAAACTAATATATGAGATAGACTCATTAAATGCAAAGCAAGATAGTTCAAGCTGTGATTTGTCATAATTGTGATGATTATGGCTTACAGCTCATGAAAACCCCAAATCCACAATCTCAGAAAATTAGAATATTACATGCAATCAATAAAACAAAGATTGTACATAGAAAAATATCGGACCTCTGAAAAATATAAGCATGCATATGTACTCAGTAGTTGGTTTGGGCCCCTTTTGCAGCAATTACTGCCTCAATGCAGCATGGCATGGAAGCTATCAGCCTGTGGCACTGCTGAGGTGTTGTGGAAGACCAGGATGCTTCAATAGCGGCCTTCAGCTCTTCTGCATTGTTCGGTCTCATGTCTCTCATCTTTCTCTTGGCAATGCCCCATAGATTCTCTATGGGGTTCAGGTCAGGCGAGGTTGCTGGCCAATCAAGCACTGTAATCCCACGGTCATTGAACCAGGTTTGGTGCTTTTGGCAGTGTGGGCAGCTGCCAAGTCCTGCTGGAAAATGAAGTCAGCATCCCCATAAAGCTCATCTGTCATTTTTGTATGTGTGACATCATGATGCTGACCTGCCATCTTGTGGATTTTAAATCCCTTATAGCAGGGGTGTCAAACTCGATTTCATTGAGGGCTGCATCAAGGCTGGGTTTGACCTTGGGGTGGCTAGGGGGGCATGGCCAGGGTGAGTGTGGCCAGCTTGACGTCACTCATGTCAGGGGCGCCTTTGGTGGCCTGAGCACTCTGCCAGTGAAAATGGGCTTGTGAGCTCCATTTCAACTGCAATGGCCTCCTGCAACCCTCTGCCAGCAAAAACAGAGCTTGTGAGGGCTGCTCACAGCCCTCCCAAGCTCCGTTTTCACCGGCAGAAGAACTATGGGCCAGTCCTTCACTGTTGCCAGTGGGCCAGATCTAAGCATCTAGCCTTCAGGCCTTGAGTTTGACACCCCTGTCTTATAAAGGCCACCTATTATACACCGTCTTAAGTGCTATCTAGGCTCAACTCCCTTGTTCCATTTTTTCCTGAGCCTGATGAACACTGTTCTAAGACCATATTAAACATCTCTTCTATGGAACCTGAATCATTTATTAGAGTCAGATAATGCTAACAAAATGTATGGTTTCTTACTGAGGACTTAGAGTACAGATAGGTGTTCATTTTCAATTTTCTTCTAATTCATGAAATAGCAGACTTATGTTGGTAGCCTTTGTACTGCCCATAAAGCCAATCTCTATTCTATCTCAGTCAGGTCAATCAATATTGTGTTTCTTATTGTTTTAATTTGGGACACGCTAAGGAATGTGAATGATGATTTCCCTGGCTTAATTTTCCTTCCATCAAATGTCAACTGCTGGCAGAAAAACAGCCATTTATCACTCTTAATCGAGCAAGTGTAAGAGGTGCTTAGAATGGTGAGTAGCTACCTGTTAATTAATTGGTTATATGCACGGAGGTGGTCCATGCCTGTTATTGTTAACTGGGCTATTTTGGAATATGGATTTAGCATTCTTCTGAAAGAATGTCTAAAAATAACCCACTTGGTGGGTCATACATGTGGACAAAAGGGAAAGTCACAAAGAAATCAGTAATGAGTGGACTCAATCCTTGACTAATGCTGCAAAGGGATGGCAGTGCTGGCATTGAGAATCAGTGCTCAGCTGCACTGAGAAATAGCCTGTGGTAGGCAAAACGATACTTATGATCATACAAACATTGTTGTTGGCAAAAAGCAAATGAAAGTGTTTAACACACTCACTCGGTGGTGACAGAACCATGAAGATATAGCTGACAAGAATCCTGGTTTGAATGGACCTTCTGTGCAACCAGAAAGAGTATATGCAGCCTCAAGAGAGTACTAGTCCTTAAACGAAGGCCAAGCATTATTTCAAAAGAGTATCAAACCCTTATAGGTAAGGAGCTCAAAAAAGAAATGCACAGGTCAAATGCTACATGGATAAATGCCTCTAGAGAAGCTGGTCTTTCCTGCAACTCAAGTTAATAAAGCAGCAAAAGTCAGGCCCAACAACTGGAGAGAAGGAAACATATCCACAGTAGCCTAACCAAACATTGTGAGGAAATGTTATAGAAAAAGCATTCTGAGGCAGATTCAACCAGAGATTCCTGGGTGTCGTCGGCCACTGATCTCCGCCCCTGATTTATGGTCTTCATCCTAATTCTGGCCTTACGTTCAGCAAGTGGGTCTTCAAATCTGGCCCACAGCGCAGTCATGAACAGGTCATAATTCATCAGCTGGGGGGCATTATCATGTCACCCCTGCTATCATGTCACCCCTAGTCTTTCTTTTCTCTAGATTAGCCATACCCAATTCCTGCAACTCAATTCCTGCAATCGTATGGTTTAGTCTCCAGACCTTTAATCATCTTAGTTGCTCTTCTCTGCAATTTTTCCAAAGTTCCAACATATCTTTTGTAATGTGGTGACCAAAACTGGATGCAGTATTCCAGATGTGGTTCTGGAGCATTAGACTTATTCACTGCTGTCTAAACTATGGGTCAGGCTTATAGAATGCCCACCATAATGCAGGTTTTTTTTACACTGGATTTTGGGGACAAAGCTATGCAGGAAGTGGGATAATTATTTGCATAAAACAATAATAAAAGAAGGAAATGTTTGACTATCTTTTATTTGTATGATTTTATCCCACTGATCCATCATAGCTTTGCTATGTATATTATAAGTTAGGACATACCAGTTAGTACTTGTTAAGTTGTACTGTAAATAAAGTTTCCTATATTCTAGCTGTCAGATTTATGGGTGTGCTGCTTTGGAGTGGGGAACAAGGTTCCACAAAAAAATCTTGGGAGAGACAATATGACATCATCATTTTCCATTTCTTCAACACTTAGGGCAAAAGTCAAGGGAGGATAAAATAACAGCTGAAAGAATGCACCTGGCAACTTTGAAGTTAAGAATTACCTAGGAAAAAAGTCTGACACTCTTTGGGCTAATATTTGAAGGGACCCCTCAAAAGCAACACCTACAGAAAGTGTGAAAATTTCAAAAACAAAACACCGATGTAAGAAATGTGAATGCTTTTGAATTAAGAGCATGAATGCAGCCACAGTGCCTCCTGGTGTTCTGTCCAAATTTGGTATTTGTCCTGCAAGAAAACTGGACTGATCTCACGCCAACATAAAATCTGAAATAGATTTACACTGTTAACCTGGATCTTCTAGGATTCTGGTTAAATCAAGGCATGGCTCCATAATGCAATATTTTTATGCCCAAATTTAAGGGCATGCTTAAACATTAAAAAAACGTCGATCTTTGCAAAGCATCTGCATCCAATAGTGCATCCAATTGGAAAAACTATAAATATGGCCCAACTTCCTCTTCAGGTAGAGATTTAAGATTGCAGGAAATGCTAACTTTATGGTTAATTAATTCTATGTTATACTTAAAAACTGCATCCCAGAGCTTTATCCCCTCCTTAGGAAAAAATGTTAGCACACATGTTTACATCTGAAAATTTGGAAAGGAACTTTTTTCCTCTTTGGAAAATTCAATTGTTCCCTTTGTTATCTCCTTAAAACATTAACTTCCAAAACTGTGTTGTGCAGACAGGCAGATACCATTTTATACTACCATTCTAAATATAATATATGTGTTATAGCATATGTGCAGTATTAAACATTATACCTATATTATTAGCTATTGCCATTCCACAATAAGCAAACGAAAGAAAAATCAAAGCCCATGAAAACATTTGTTTATAGCTTGTAGATTGAAAACAAGCAGATAATTTAGCATGGATGTACCTGTTCCATTTCTAATGTGCCAGAATTTGCACATTTAGAACCAAGTTTTAGAAAGGATTTATAAGTGTTTGGTGGATGTAATTTTTTTTTTTTGCATCCCTTTCCAAACTTAAGGTGCTTATAAATTTCATCAAACCTTTCCTCGGAAGTTGAAAACAATCTGTGATATAAGTTGGTGTGGTGTTTATATGCATGCCCATATCTCCTCCCTACTTGAACCCTTTATTGGTTTGTAAAAGCAAATACCTGTATAAATAGACTTCTTTCTTTTCCTGTACTGAGGGCTATACTTCCACTTGCTCCAGTTTCTTTGGAAAGGGAAGTATTAATACCTTCATCCAAGCTTTCTTTTCTCTCCCTCCCTGACTGATGCAAGACTTCCCTGTTTAACAAAAGACACTAGCCTACAAAATAGCTCCCCAAATGAACCCAGAATTTACATGATAATCCACAGTGAAATGTTGATGCTGGCATACCATTACTATTTTTGTAATATTAGCACTTGTTAAACCTTATTTCTCCCATAAATTAGGCCACTGAAATCAAGACAGTTGAGGGGATCATGAGGATGAGTCTTTTCTGTGTGTAAGCTGTGACCTTCTATCTTCCTAAAAGGTCCAGTATTGCCTAGTATCATGAGGAAGAATGAAGGCAAAAAGTAGAAGCCTTAATATTGTATTGTACTCTATTGTCTGGGAATGCATGTCACCATGGTTCATTCTCCTGAGTAGGTACATCTAACAGGACCAAGAAGAAGGGCCTTCTCCATGGTGGTTCCCTCCCTGTGGAATTCATATCCGTGAAGATAAGATTGGCCACCACTTTGAAATTCTTTCACAAGGCCCTGAAGACTAGTTTCTGGTCTGGAAAATCCAGAGTAGAATAAAGCCCATCCTGTGGTTTACTTAGTTGACCAATTGTTGTCACCATGGAAGGGGATTCTTGTTTTCTATTATATTTTATATTTTTATTTATTATGGGTTTTTATCTTTGTAAGCCATCCAGAAGCACTGAGAGTGACTTGGCCAGCCATACAAATGTTCTTAAATAAATAAATCACAGCATTCAATAGTATATAAATTAAATTTATAGAGGGTCCTTATAGAGGAAAAGTTTGGGTGAGTTATAATAGCTGAGAGGCTTGAAGATATACACCTCTCTCACCCATAATGGCAGCTGATAAGCTGACTTATGTAAAATGATTCACACTTCTAACTGGTTATCCTGATAGACAGCCAACCTTTCCAGCTAGGAAATGGTTATGAAGTCAGTAGAAAAATGGGACATGTGTAAATTTAATATTCCATGTATTAACAGCAGCAAGGATTATATTTGCACAATATTGGAAAAATGAAGAAATACCACGAGATGAGGAGATAATTAGGAAGATACTGAATTGTGCAGAAATGTACAGACCTACATTGAAGATTAAACAGAAAGAAGATACAGAATTTTATCAAACATGGAACTTATTCTACCAGTATTGGGGGAAAAGGTATGGATAATAAGAATATAATCTGTTCTGCTAAGCAAATAAAATAAACCAGACAACACGGTGTTAAGCACTAACAAAATGTATATACTAGAAAATTAATAACAGTTTTTAAAAAGAAAAGAAAAATGGGACATGGCTGATGCGGGAATCCAGGACCTCTGCTGTACCACTATTTTATTTTTTAGTGTAGGTAAAAGTTTTACTATGTAAACTCCAGTTCTGGCACAAAAAACAAATTCTTAGGTTGAGCATGTTCTTAGTAGCCCTTTGTTGCATAATTCTGTGTCCGCCTTTCTGAGTCAGTCTTTTACACCTGGCTTCATAGTTCCAGTGAATAACCAACTGATATGGGTTATGCAATTTTCAATGAGAAAACTGTCAAGAGAAAGATTGGAATATATTTTTTCAATCCTGAGCAAAAAAAAGATCTTCACCAATTGTTCCTTTTTCAACCTGATAACATTGGTCTGCCTTGAGGTGGAAAATAATAGCAAAAAAAAAAAAAAAAGACAGCTTAAAGGTGAGGTTTAAAATCTGCTTGATTTTTTTTCTTAGATGGACAACAATGTATGTAAAACAGAATTTGCATCACAGAGTTTCTAATTGAACCTCAAGTGTTTGGCAGAGGTCTGATCTGAATACCTTTGGGTGAAAACTTTTAATTCTATTCAAAAAAGATTTGTTAAACAATTCCTTTCTGTTAAAAATCCTTCAAAACAGAGAGTGTTGGAGGGCAGGAGAGAGAGAAAGAGAATGTCAGTTTGAATTCACAATGTATATGTGAGTAAATCAGATTAATTAAAATCTAGGCAAAATATATTGTCTCTTCTCAGTTGTGAAAGACAAATCCTTAACTAAGAGTTGAACCAAAACATACTCAGGGCTATGTAAGATAAAGGTTACTTTTCTTTTTCCTTTAAACCTCAGAGATTAAGAAACTGAGATTCCAAATCATTTTAGGTCTCCTTTTCACTGAATTCTTTAATCCCTTCAAACCTTGGCACCATTTCTCACCATTTTTTTCACGTTTTCATTCTAGAATTTCTTACCTGACAGTCACATTGACCTTCTACTAAAAGGCAAGGTTGGATATCTGACACCTGATTTACAAATGCTGGTGTTCTGTGACAAGTTTCAGGCTTCTTCCCATGATCTCAAAACCACTTTCTAGAAGAAGGGACCGTTGGTTTTGTAGCAGGCTGAAATATCAGAAATTGCAGTTTTGTAAATTAGGACTGTGAATGCTTGATCTTGATTTCTTAATATGAAACCTACTAATATTTGCTAATATTCAACCATCATGACAAATATTAAAAGTTCTAGTGTAACTCAGTGAAAGTTAATTATTTTCTATTACTTCTTGTGTAGCATTATAAGTAACTACATTATAAGAATGGTCAATTGAACCCTTTACTTTAAAAAATTCCAATGGGTCTTAAGAATTGAATTTCTTACGGTGTTTTTGAACATAATGTAAATAGTAAAGCTGAATGGGGAAAAAAAATCAGGATAATAAAAATAAGTACTTCTTCACAAATTGCAGAATTAAACAGTGGATAATTAAAATCTGAAGATATTGTGAAGGCCTTCAGTTTGGGCAATTTAAAAGCAATAAAACAAATTTAAGCGGATAAGTTTATCAATTAATTTTAATCATACAAACGAAATATTATCACTAGGGAGAGAGGCAGTATACTTTAGATCCCTAAACTTGGCAACTTTAAGACTTGTGGACTTCAACTCCCAGAGTTGAAGTCCACAAGTCTTAAAGTTACCAAGTTTGGAGACCTTTGCTTTAGGCTATTGGAGTTGGGAAAATGTATTTGGGGTAGGTTTAACTCAGGGGTGGGATCCGACCAGTGTAACTACTGGTTCAGTGATTTTACATTTTGCTACCCCTGCTTGTGGGTTTCATAAAGGTACCTAGCTGCCTCTGTGACAAAAGAATCATGAAACAAATGCCCCTTTTTATCTGGTCAGGCCCAGTTATATTTTTTACTAGCAGTCATACTTATGTTAGCGTCATTGCTAGGAAACAATACATCAAGTATAGACAAGTTAATTAAAATGATTAAGTACCAAGTGACATGAATATCCTTAATCTGATAAATGCAACCCTTAGGTGGAATGAGAAATACCCAACTTCTGTACATGTAACTTCTTTCACCTAGTGTGCACGGTTTGAAATGTGAAGAAACAAAAATAAATCTCTAACCTAGGGCAAGTATAATATAAATTCACCAAGAGTGCTGGGGTTAGGTGTTTCAGTGTGGTTTGTAAACTGTGGTTTGTTGAATAGCACTCTAGGTGAACAAGGCTACTATAGCTTGTTCAATAAAATATAGTTCACCCAAGCTCCAGTTTAGTATGACATACAAATCTTGCCTGTGTTTTCCTAAAAGTTGTATAATTTCTCTGCAAGCCGTAGTCTGATATTTGTTTGCTTATTAAATTTATTAAATTTCTATGCTATCTGTCTCACTCATGCAGCAACTGTGGACGTTTGGAAATATAATAATTAAAGAACAAATTATTGTTTGTTCAACCTATGCTCCAATCTTCATTTGGATATAAACATTTTGATAAAATTATAGCTTTTCACGTTCATCTGCAAAATGAAACTTGCTTAGGAGGAGGTGGGTATTTGTTAGGAAATCATGAACAAAGAAGAGGAAGAGAAGCAAATTGGAATCCGTACATCCACCAACTAAGGGTAGCCATTGTCATCACACAACAATTGAAAAGTGATTGCATCACAGTTTCAGAGCCTATTTTTTAAACTATCCTATTTTACAACTTTTTCTAACAAATTAAGGAATCATCCAACTGGCTTGATAATCATTCTTCCTACCTCAGTTTGGAATCCACAGCAATTCATATTATATATAAAATCTATAAAGATAAAATAGTGCAATTCGATATATTAAAATTGAAAAGACAGTAAATGTAAAACTAAAATTCAGCACCTTAAAAATTGAATGCAGTGGTGGTCTGTTAACAGATAACAGATAATCAGAGTTGGAAGGGAACTTGTAGGTCATCTAGTCCAACCCCCCCACCCAAGCGGGAGACCCTACACCATTTCTGACAAATGACAGTCCAAACTCTTGAAAGTCTCAAGTGATGACACTCCCACAACTTCCAAGGGCAAGCCATTCCATTGGTTGATTGTTCTCACTGTCAGAAAGTTTCTCCTTATTTCCAGGTTAAATCTCTCCTTGTTCAGTTTCCATTCATTATTCCTTGTCTGGCCTACAGGCACTTTAGAAAATAGTTTGACCCCCTCCTCTCTGTGGCAACCTCTCAAATATTGGAAGACTGCCATCATGTCTCCTCTGGTCCTTCTCTTCACTAGACTAGCCATGCCCAGTTCCTGTAACTGTTCTTCATATGTTTTATTCTCCAGTCCCCTAATCATCCTGGTTGCTCTTCTCTGTACTTTTTCTAGAGTCTCAACATCTTTTTTATAATGTGAGCAAAACTAGACGCAGTACTCTAGGTGTGGTCTTACTAAGGCTTTATAGAGTGGTATTAGTACCTCATTTGATCTCGATTATATCCCTGTTTCTGGTTACAGGATGATGGAAGACTGTACCAATAATTTATGTCAAATTTATAATCTAATTGTGATATTTCCAAATCTATTTGTTTGGTTACAATTTGAAACCAAGGACTCGGCTATGATTATAGCTCTACTTCCTTACCAGAGGAAAACAAAATACAGTCAGAATCAGTGAGCTATCTTCTTTGCTCTTCCAGAAAGTAGTAGATTAATAGCAATAGCAATAGCACTTAGATTTATATATCACTTGACAGTACTTTATAGTCCTGTCCAACCAGTTTACAGAGTCAGCATATTTCCCCCAATAATCTGGGTTCTCATTTTACCAAACTTGGAAGGATGGAAGGCTGCATCAACCTTGAGCCTGGTGAGAACTGAACTGCATTCTAATCACTGCACCAACACAGCTCTTAAATAAATAAATGATCTGACTATTTTAATAATGAAACCCAATTACCTTGAGGTAAATTAGTTTCGTCTTGTTAAAAGTCGTCAGGTACAAGCTGGATAATTGGTGACTCTAACCAGGGAAAACTTGGGCTATTTCTGAATGCGAGTCTAAACATCACTAGCAGTCTTCTATATGATATCACATGTTCATATCCTCAAGAAATGGTTACTATATCATTATTTTTACCAGGACATACAGAACACAAAGTATACTTTGAAACTAGATATTATGGATGTTCTAAAGTAAACTGCTGAATAGTTCCAGAAATGCATAGCTCAAATCAGTTATTTTGCCCTGAATATTGAAGTATAGTTTAGATACTTAAAATATATTGAAAATATATCATTTCCTAACATTGTTACATGTACCTTAAATAGATGGATTGATAGATATGTACATATTAGTGTCAATCATTGGGGGGAGAACTTACTTACCCGGACGTGATACTTTCACATTTGTTTTTGTTTTTTTCAATTTATGTGATTTTATGAAAAGTCTGAGTAAATTATGTGTGATTCAGGTAGAAATCAATTTTCAAAATTAGTAGGAAAGAATCGCAAGTAGGTTACATTTTGTTCTATTTGGCGTAAGCAGCTTTACATTATTTCTGCTTTTCCATAATAACTATGACTTTTGCTGTAATCATGTGTCTGCTTTCTCAGAAGTCAGTATACCTTGGGCTTGATTGAAAAGTAAGTGTGCCTAGAGCTGCATTTTTAATCATGTGAGCCTGTCCTTAAAAGGAAATGTTTGTATCCAAAATCTAGTAAAGCTTAGGAATTTGCTGCCCCAAGAGGTTATCGCAAAGGCAAATAAGAGAGCAAGTCTTAAAGACTGGACCAGCAGAAACAATAACCTTTGCAGTTATGCAACCTGGACTAATGACATAGTAATCAAATGTCATTTTTCATAACTTCAATTGATTGCCTGAAGCAGAATGAGAAGACAGTTGTTGTGTGAGGGCTTTGCAGGTTCCCTCCCCTCCCCCCCTCCCCCCCCCCGTGAACAGAATTTCATAAAAGTCCAGGTGCCGTTTGGGGAGTTTCCCATCTTCTGAAGCCTCAGGGATACTGTGTTAGGTTCACCTATCCAGTTATTTCTATCAATGGTCACAATTGGATCATGGAGAAACCCAGAAATACCTCAAAGAACCTAAGCAGTCCTATGACCTCTGTTCTATCTTGGAGAGTGGGCGCAATAACGGAGACGAGACATCGAATAGTGACTCCAACTCTTTATTTGTGACTTCAGGAACAGAGCCAAGAGAATAGCAACAGCAGCTCCTTTTATAGAGCTGGCTGCTGTCAAAGCGTCCAATGGTTTAAGTTTGCCACGCTTTGAGCGTCCAATCGCGGCAGCCCATTAACTAGCCAATCAGACCAGTCCAGCATGACCAATCACGACTCGCTGTCAACTGACCAATCAAATGTGCAGGATTACGAGCCTGCTTGTGGAACGGCCAGTCAGGTTTGCAGGCTTACGAGCCTGCTAGTTCGGAACAACCTCAAGCAGGGATGGACAACCCTGAGCATTATGCCAAGTTTTTATAATTCCAAGTGGTTGTTGTCATTCAAATTTGAGCAGCACATCTATGAGGTGATTTCAATAGCTCAAAGTAATTTCTCCTCAGACACTGGAGTGTTCTGTAAAATGGAGAGGGGGGATTTTATTGCAGGAATGAATACAGATAGGCCTCAATGTATGACCGCAATTGAGTTCAAAATTTCTATTGCTAAGTGAGACATTTGTTAAGTGAATCATTGCAATTGTCAAGTGTGTCTGGTTTTCCCATTGACTTGGGTTGTCAGAAGATTACAAAATGTGATCACATGACCCAGGACACTGCAACTGTCATAAATACGAGTCAATTGACTGAATTTTGATCATGTGACCATGGGGATGCTGCAATGGTTGTAAGTGTGAAAAACTGTTATAAGTTACTATTTTCAATGCTGTTGTAACTTTGAACGGTCACTAAATGAACTGTTGTAAGTTGAGGACTACCTGTATTGACTTGAACAGAAGCTGGATTATTTTGTGTTTTCCTTTTATCTGAAAAATGAAGGGGAAAAGGTTTCCCACCTTTGATTTCAAGACACTCATTATTACCAAAAACAATGGTTAATGACATACTGGAAATTAAAAAATCAATCAATTTCTTTCTGCTCTAAAGTTAATGGGTCAGGATGTTAGGGAGTTGTTATAACTAATAGCACAATATTATTCAAGTCTGTTTAACAGTGAATAGAATAGAATAACAGTTGGAAGGGATCTTGCTTAGGCAAGAAACCCTACACCACTTCAGACAAATGGTTATCTAATCTCTTCTTAAAAACTTCCAGCATTGGAACATTTACAACTTCTGAAATTAATTGTTCTGTCAGGAAATTTCTCCTTAGTTCTATGTTGCTTCTCTCCTTGATTAGTTTCCACCCATTGCTTCTTGTTCTATCCTCAGGTGCTTTGGAGAATAGCTTGACTCACTCTTCTTTGTGGCAGCTCCTGAGATATCGGAACACTGCTATTATGTCACCCTCCCTCTAGTCCTTCTTTTCATCAAATTAGACATATGCAGTTCCAGCAACCGTTCCTTAAAGCCATTTCAGCAACTGTTCAGTAAAGCCATTTCATTCAGTAGGATTGCTTCAACTATGATACAAGTAAGGCTATACAAAGAGTTAATCATAGCTTCAGGAACAAAATCCACAGATAAGGTCTAAAGATGTGTGAACGGGGCTTTAAATGTAATTCTCTCAAGCACTCTCTTCTTCTCGAAAATACTTGAAAAGTGTTTTTGAAAAGAGATTCAAAACAGATTGTCATATTACTTGAATATCAGCTGTCCAATCCAATAGACTATAAAATAACCTCTCGGTAATTCTAAAAAGCTCTTTGCATCACAATTCTCGTTTCCTTCTTCATTTTCAAAAGGTTTTTTTTTTTTTTTTTTTGCAATTTTATAACATAGAGATTTCTCCTATCATTTGTTTATTTACTAGATTTATAGGACCACCCCACTCAAACAATATGACTTTGGATGGAATACAACAAAACTCAAACAGTAAACAAACAGAAATAATAGGAAAACATACACAATATATAAATATAAGATACAAAATATAAAATGGCACAATAGCTAAGCACAATAACAAAACCACCAGAAAGAGACTCTGCTTCATTGGCCCCTAATCAATAAATCCCTCTTGAATCTAGGTGAAGGTAAAGGTTCTCCTTGCACATACGTGCTAGTCATTTCTGGCTCTAAGGGGCAGTGCTCATCTCCGTTACAAAGCCGAAGAGCCAGCGCTATCCGAAGACATCTCTGTAGTCATGTAACCAGCATGACTAAATGCCGAAGGCGCACAGAACGCTGTTACCTTCTCACCAAGTGGTACCTATTTTTTTACTTGCATTTTTACATGCTTTCGAACTGCTAGGGTAGCAGAAGTTGGGACAAGTAATGGGAACTCACTCCGTTATGTGGTACTAGGGATTCAAACCGCCGAATTGCCGACCTTTCTGATCAACAAGCTCAGCATCTTAGCCACTGAGCCACCATATCCCTCTTGAATCTAGACCTCCCCAAATCTCTGCCAAGAAAACAGAAATGTTAGTCAGGATCTGCAATGGACAGTGAGAATAAATATGAGAGGCAGAAGGAAGAGCCCCTGCCTAGGCAATAGGCTAACAAACAAAATTTGACTCTAAACCAGCAATGTAATAAGAGAAAGTAACTTAGAAGGGATCCTTCCTAGTTCTCTGGAACATAAAGGCAAGGAGGAAAGGAATGCTTTCAGACTTGCAAGATTCTGTATTGTAACCTTACCAAAAAGATAGTGTTAGTGTTCTTTGGTTTTTGGTTTCCTGATCTGGATTACCTTGAAGGACAGACAGGATCCAGGGAGCCAAAGCTCTGAATCAGTTCCCTGAATTCTGAGGTCCAGTGGTAGATTTTCCCCCACCCCCACCTGTTAATCTTAAACCTCTTAATCTTAAAGTCAGGCTGGGGAGAGTTTTTCAGGGGAAAACAGTTGAAAAAGGAAACACAAGTCTTCAATTCATAACCCTGATAATTCTTTTTGAAAGAAGCAAAAACTTCCATTGCTACAATGAAAACAATTTTCCCTAAGCCTATTTTATCCATTTATTTAAAACATTTATACAGCCCCCACCCCAACTATCAGGTGACTCTCTGTGGCTTTCAAATAGAAAATAGAGCAAAACCTTTTTTTTAAAGGATATAAAACTGTAATGCACATTCAAAGTGACAACAATAAAAAATAAAATAGTAAGACAAACAGCAGTAACATCATCACCATTCAGTCAGTACTTTAGCACCTTGTTAGGAATAACATGATTACCTAACGTAGTTTGGGTAAAATAATATATATAAACTATGATAGTGAGTTTAAGTGTGTGTCACTTTAAACTGCAAAGCATGTAATTTTGGGTGCGGTTGTAAAATCGCCATAAGAGGGAGCAAGAGAACTTGATTGAACACTGGCTTACTGGATTGCTTGCTGACGATGATGGATTGATGGTGTGTTAATTGCGTGTTTCCCTGTTGCTGAAGGAAGAAAGGAGGTTTGACTTCTTCATATCTCTACTGCGAGGAGATATATTACTGGACTGATATTTGTAAGTTTACTGACCTCTTTTTCGACACTGGACTTTGCAACTGAATAATCCCCGGACGGACTGAACTAGTGTATGATATATGGATTGTTTGACTATGCTACAACTATTATTGGAATAAACTATTTAACTAGCACAGTGTATCTGTTTTACTGAGTGTAAGCTACAAAAACGTTTATCTCACATATTTGCCTGCCTGTTTGACTGCCATGCACATTCTGCTAGGGTGTATATCCCTAACACACCTCACAACCCAAAGGCCCAGGGAAAGTGCTAGGTCTTGACAGCACTTTTAAAGCTCTACTAGAGGAAGATCACTCCATAAAACAAAAGAAATACTTTCCGCCTCTCACAAGAAACTACGTTTCAATGAAGGAGTCTGTACTCTGCCTCTGGAATTCAGCCAGTTCTGAAAGGTTCTGGAGAACCAGTACAGAAAATTTTGAATAGTTCGGAGAACCAGTAAATACCACCTCTTAGTTGGCCCTGCCCCCATCTATTCGCTGCCTCCCGAGTCCCAGCTGATCAGAGTCCCAGCTGTTCAGCTGGGTCTTCTTTTGTTGCCCTACACAGGAGAATGGACCTGGAAAGCAGGTTAGTGGGGCAGGGAGGGAATGGAGATTTTACAGTATCCTTCCCCTGGAGTGGGGTGGAAATGGGGATTTTAAAGTATCCTTCCCCTGCCACATCCACCAAGCCACGGCCATCAAGCCATGGCCACCAAGCCACACCACGGCCACCAAGCCACACCATGTCCACCAATCCACATCCACAGAACCGGTAGTAAAAAAATTTGAATACTACCATTGGCTTTAAAGACGATAACACTTGCATTGCACTTGGAAGCCACTTGGGAGCCAGTGTAACCCATGGAGTAGTGGTATAGGGTCATAGTGATTTGTAAAAATAAAATAAAACTAAAAAATAAAACAAAATAAAATAAAATAGGATTTGTAAAAGAATCAATTTTTGGAACATTTTTTCATATCTTTTCATATGTATTAATGAAATGCATTTAAAATCCCACCTCATTGGGATGATCTCAGATTAAACATAAATTAAATTATTTATTTATTGGTCATGTTTAAATAGGAAATGAACAGGCAAATTTTACATTCTATGAAATTAAATTTTAATGACAATTTTAAATTTGCAAAGATAGCACACAGGATCAAACATTTTGCAGATCTAGCAAAATGCCTGCTGGACAATCGAATCTATTGACTAGAACAGACCCAAAAATAAATATGTAATATAAATAACTGCTCACATGTTTTGAAATGGCCTCTGAACTAACAAGTACTGCAAGGTATGCCATTCATGAAAAGAAGACAGAGGGGGAAAGAATAGAAAAAGAAGAAGGCATATACCTCAAAACTGACCAAAAAAGTTTGTTCCCACACATGGTTTTTTACACTTGAGCTGCATGTTCATTGGAATATTATTCATTTGACTAGTAGGTACAATTAAGGGGTGAGGAAATTCTTGCGTCCCAATATTGCAGATCTATAACTGCCAGCTCCCTACTTTTGGCCAAGATGGCTTGATTTGCTGGGATATCCCAATAGAAGAGAATTTGTGTAACTCAGGGTTGAATTGTAGTGCTCTTTGAATTCAGTTGCAGATATTTCATTACCCATTCATTTATATATTGTAGTTTGCCTAACCACTGTTGGTGGGGGTGGGGGTTGGTTGTCTCTGGCAGTTCCTTGATCATTTCTTGGTATTGTTTTTTGTGATTGATTGATTGTTTGTCTGGTGTTAATCCATGCTTATCTGGGTGTTGGCTGCTGAAGTTTGAATAGCATGATAAAATCAATATCAAGGTCAATAATATGATATTAACAAATAACTAGTAATGCAGGCTTCTGCCTTGAAGTTACAGATAAATAGTGGAATGTGCATCAAAACATCATCATAAAAACACTATAATTTATGTATATGCATCATGCAGCAGAGTGCAAGTACATAAGCTAGCATATGGTTGATGATATCACAAAGTGCATGCCATTTTGGCATCACCATGGTGTGTCATAAACACTACTGGTCTAAAGTTATTTTAGCATTTGTCAAGCTGTATCAACTAAATATTTATAATCAGGTACTTTTTACATTTATCAGATCTTTTTAGAACAGAACGTAATAGCACATACATCATGACAACTTACATTTACACGTAGCCTATGACTATCATTAAGTGTTGTACCTTATGATTCTTGACAAATGTATCTTTTCTTTTATGTATACTGAGAGTATTTGCACCAAGACAAATTCCTTGTGTGTCCAACCACACTTGGCCAATAAAGTATTCTAGTCTATTCTATTTAGAAAGTGGAATATAAGTTATGGGAAACTAGTTTTTCATTTCTGGATTAGGAGACCTTAATTCTTTTCCCATGTGCTTTGCTATTCAATCCAGTTGTTTGGAACAGATTTTTGTTAGAGCTCCTAAGCTTGTCAAGGCATTTCATATGAAATATCCTGATAAACCCTGAACTTTAGTATTATGATGTTATATGTATTTTATTCTTTCTCTTTTTTAGGACGAACGCCTCTTTTTCAGGGAGACCGAATGTCAGCCTTCAAGATTGTCTTCCTTTACTTTGCATCTTTCGGCTGTCATAAGTAACAGGGGGAGGAGGGGGACATGATTATGGGAAGCAAGCTGGAGGTTTTACAAAACGGAATTGTATAGTTGGGGGAGTAGTTCTTGCTTAGGCTTCTATCCTATGCTATGTGCAGCTGCAACTCTTTATCAAAATATGTCAAGGTCAACGGACAGAGGCCTCATCACCACCTGGAGATGCCCACATGATACACAACTTTTAATTGGATGAGCCAATTGAACTATTGGGGGTGGGAATATTGCCATCACTTTGTATATGTGATTTACGTGCTCATTTTCTCAGATTCAGAATTCTTTTGTTGCTACCACTTGACTTCCAGTAAAACATATCTTTTCTCCAATTCTTTCTTGGATTTTGAATGGAGCACCATCTGACAGTCTCCCTCACAAAAATAGTAGCATGACTATATGTTTTGTTTTTGTTTTTTTAAAAATGAAAGTCTCCTCTTTATATTGGAGATCCCATCTAAATTGACACCATTCCGCCTTACTGTGGGTCCTGTTTAAAAACACTCAACCAAACCAAAGCTATGGTACAGATTTATGTCCAGTTGAGCCTTTGTGTCTAGATTCTTGTCTTCAAACTCAAGATACCAGGCAAAAAAGGTAAGACAGAGTTGAGTCATTGCCCTTAGATTTCACAATCTGAAGAACATGTCACAGATAAAAAAGGGACTAGAAGACACAATTAAATTCATCCTCCGGATGAATGATTCACACATGATGGTGATTCTGTAAAGGTCAGCCAGAAGGTCTGTTGTAATCAGTAGTCACTGGCCAAATCGTAGTCACCACTACAGCAAACACACACACACACACACACACACACACACATCTAGTTAGTTGGTCGGGCTCAAATTTGGGTTGTTATTATTGGTTCACAAACATGTACCAGTGACTGAAAAATCTTCCATTGCAGTATACAAGGGGTAATATAAACAATAATGAATTGAAAAACAGGTATTGAATGAAGTTACAGACTCTGGATGCACATGCTACCTATACTGTAGAATTGTCATGTCTTGTGGCTGGCAAGTTGATGCGAAGAGCTTTTGTTACATGGCACTGAGCATATAAAACAATTCAAGCAGGTTAATACTTGATTTGTTTTTCTAAATGGAAGGGATAGGAGGTATGCACAGATTTATCTATAATCATTATTTTATTTGCTGAAAAACATGAACACTCATGCTCTTGAAGACAAAAATGCAGGGAGAGGTATTTGCTTAAATGGGTGGCCCCTAAACATTTGTTTAGTGATGCATACAGAAAGCTTAAAAAACACTGTGCTGGAAGATGGTTGTTTGTCAAGTCAAATTTCAGTTCATAGAATAGAATACTTTGGCCAAGTGTGATTGGACACACAAGGAATTTGTCTTGGTGCAAATACTCTCAGTATACATAAAAGAAAAGATACATTCATCAAGAATCATAAGGTACAATACTTAATAATAGTCATAGGGTACAATCAGCAATCAAATCATACTAGGAAACAGTCAATATAAATTGATACAAGTGATTTAATATAAAGGATACAAGCGACAAAGTTACAGTCCTACAATCACAAGTGGGAGGGGATGAGTGATAAGGAGTGGTGAGGAGATTAACAGTAGTAGTATTAACAGTTGTAATAGTTGAACAGTGTTGAGGGAATTATTTGTTTAGCAGAGTGATGGCTTTCGGGGGAAAACTGTTCTTGTGTCTAGTTGTTGTGGTATGCAATGATCTATAGCATCGTTTTGAGGGAAGGAGTTGAAACAGTTTATGTCCAGGATGTGAGGGGGTCTGTAAATATTTTCTCAGCCCTCTTTTTGACTCGTGCAGTATACAGGTCCTCGATTGAAGACAGGTGAGTAGTAATTGTTTTTTCTGCTCTGAATTATCCTCTGAAGTCTGTGTCTGTCCTGTTGGGTTGCAGAACCAAACCAGACAGTTATAGAGGTGCAGATGACAGACTCAATAATTCCTCTGTAGAACTGTATCAGCAGCTATCAGATTCAAAGTAACTCATAATTGCCCATTTTGTTTAATAAGGTGCTAATATTTTATTCTATGTATTTTAGCATCGTATTCTACATCTTTTCCCATTGACCTGTTGATATGAAGCAGAGGCTCACTGAACACCAATTATCACAATTGTTTGTATAGAGCTGCCAATAGCCATCAAACTCTATATATTTTATTTTTAATATTCCCTAATAAAATGGTTAATAAACTGCTATTACCATTATTACACTTCTCTTATAAATATCTTTTTCTAGAAAAATTTCAGGAAAGTACAATATTACATTCATGTGAAGAAGTATCCATAGTCCTTTCATTTTCTATCTCTAACACAAACACAACGTTTGGGGGAAATTGTATAGATGCAGATGTCTTCTGCAGTGACCACGTTTTTCCATTGGTCATTTGAGATTGCAATTTTCTCTTCCATTCCTATTTTACTTATGTGCATTTTGTGTAATGCAACAAACAATGTTAGAAAGACCAAAAGTTTTTTTCCAATGTATACTGAAAACTATTCTAATCTATACTAAAACCAACATTTATTTCAATGTCTATTGAAGCCAGTGAACTTTGCTTTCCACTCTATACAGTGAAGCAAATGAGTATACAAAAGATTAGGTGACAGGATCTATGTGACTTGGCAGATAAACTTGGCTGATAAACTTGAAAGGGTTCTGTTCAAACAACAAACCTAATAAAATATTCTGCTCAAACCAGACCTAAATCATTGCAATTGCCTGATTTTAAATCAACAGGTTTGTTCATGTTTCCATGTTTTTAGTAGATAATTTCTGACCCACATCCAAATTAGCCCCGGGCCCTGTTCAGGCCCTTTCAAACCATTATACCTGAACTTTAAGTGGGATCTGAAAATAAAACTGAGCAGGTCTAGCTTTCAGTGTTGCCCACTATATATAGCGCTTTCCATAGATAAGCACATGAAACCTAATTTTACAGTTTATAGTAGTTCTATCTAGATGTGGGCAAAATTAGATGATAAAAATACATTATTAAAGGTGGTTAAAAGGGGATAATGCAAAGCTCTGGAAGAAATCTAGGGGAAATGATTAAAATGATGCTTATGGTTCATCAATGTAAAGAAGCAAAAATGTTAAGAGCTTTGGGCTAAAAAAACATTCCAGATTTGCATTTACATGGGAGGCAGTTGACCTAATAGTAATTGAACAGGAAGAAATCTTTGAAGAATGGTGAATAGTTGGATGAAAATGTCAGCTGATTCGGTTAACATTTATACATTTCTATTACAATCACAACTGGAATAATATAGTAGGTTGGAAACAATGTGTGTAGTTCTGGTCATTGCATCTCGAGAAAGATGCAGTATAATGACATAAGATGCAAAAAATAAAAAATAAAAGAACCACCAGGGCTGGTGAAATGTTCTTTTTGGAAATTATTTGGGAATTTTTACTTATGGTAATGGATTCCCAGTCTTTCATCCTTTCCAGGTGTGATATTGATTTACATTTTTTTTCTATCAACCTCTGAAAATACTGCCTAGTTTTATAAAATCAAATGTAAAATATGAATAAACACATACACACCCACACAATTAAACTAATAAAAGCATAACCTACTTTGGCAACTACCATCCAAGCAATGGTTCTCATAAATTAAAAACTCTGCAGAAAGCTTCAGTGAAGCAATTTCCACAAGGTCCACAGAGAAACAGACCTTTAAAGCTTTGGAAGAAGACTGTTCTAAAGGAATGGAGTCATAAGTACATATATTCAACCTAGAAGTAAGGAGAAATATTCTGGCAGTGAGAACAATCAACCAATGGAATAGCTTGCCTTGGGAAGCTGTGGGAGCTTCATCACTGGAGGCTTTCATTTCTGCCATTTATCAGAAATGGTGTAGGGTCTCTTGCTTGGGCTAGATGACCTACAAGGTCCCTTCCAACTCTGTTAATCTGTTTAATATAGGCTGAAATTCCTTGAGATGAAATCAATTCTATCAGAAGTCAGTCCTGGAAATAATTGAAAACCAAGCCATAAAGGGCTTTATGGATTTAAAAAAAAAAACAGAATTTTAAATTGTATTCAGAAATTTACTGTTCAATGTTTAGACCTGCAATGAAAAAAAAAAAAAAACTTTCTCTTGGCAAGTCTTTATGGAATTCTGTCCATCTGCAGACTATTGCTATGATTTATATAGGACATTTTGTTTGATTTCTTTTTTTTCTTTTTTTTTTTTGCATGTTGTTATCCTGAGTGTAAAATCATCTTAGATATTTTATAAAAAGGTGTGTTGTAAAGGTTAACAATGAATAATTGAATTGCCCATTCCAATATGGGATAAATGGTAACTCCCTAATAACTCCCTCTTATGCTCATCTCAGCAGTAAACAATTCAGATTTCAATGAGCTTATTCTTTGATGAGTGCGCGTATAGCATTGCAGTTTAAATCACTGGTACTGTGCCATCTGCTTCTCAGATAAATCTCTTGTTGAGAAAACATATGGCACCATATAAGAACATGCAAATAAGTGACTGGGATTTAAATGCTGATCCAGACTGACATCATTCTTGCCTTAATCGCTGCCTGACACCACCCAATCCAGAATTGCCATTTAGGATCGGTAGGTCATTATGAAGACCTGCATCAGCTTCAAGAGAAATGAAGGCAGAAATGTAAGGCATGCCACCAACCTTGTTTAAACATGTTATTAGCCTCATCGTCTTTTATAGGTTTTAGTTCAAGATGACGGTCTTCAACTGGGATAAGGAGATAAAGAAGAGATGATACACAGCACTTGTCTTCTGAAAGGTGCATAAATATATATCTCAAACATTAATTACTTGAAATTCTTTTTGATCTACACCTGGTTTGGAAGGTGAAGTCTCACTCAGCACTGTTATTATTCCTCTGAAAATTGACATCATGTTGTAATTTCAAAGTAGCAAACAAATCTCATGTTAAAACTTATACTGGAGCCACCTCATATTATTCCTCAATCTGGTATGCTCAAAATATGTTAATCTTACAAATCCTAGAATTTAAGCTGTAGGTCATGCTGACTGGAAATTTCCAAAAGATCTGGAAGACATTAGATTGGAGATTGCTGACTTGTTCAGTGGATTTGCTTGTTTATATCCAGTTTGTAAATAGCTCAATAGAACAAGAATGTTGCTCAACGCCCAGCAAGTTTTGGTTACTTAAAAAAAAAATACAGATGGCTATAATTAAATATCCACTTTTAGGAAATAATTACAAATTATTTGTAATTTGTTACACAGTTAAATAATCAAGTGGAAATGTTTAAAAAAAGTAGTTAAAAATTCAAAGTTCCTTGCAACAACTTGTATGACTTTCATATTCATTTTAAAAATACACAGATTTTTCCTTAAGCGAGCAGATAATCAGCTTTTTACAACTACTCTATGAATTTTCCAAATCTTCTGATCTGATTAAAAATGTGTACAGCAAAGAAAAATTGCGGCTAACCTAAAACATTATTCTGATGATATGCTAAGATTTTCAGAAATTATTTGATGAAGCCATTGGCTTAAGCTGGCTTGGGTTGATCCTGTGCAGTCTCTAAGAACTTCTCGGAATTTTATTTCATAACATGAGTTGTGAAAGAAAAGGGAGATAAATGTAATAAACAAATGGTTTACTGGCAGAGATTTCTTTGTTATTTATTTGCTGGGATGAAATCCTTCAAAATTTAGTACAAGTGTCTGCATGAAACAGATGATTCTAACATTCTAACATGTTGCTCAAGGTTGCCATTATCTTACCGAAAGTAAGGATGTTGTGGCATCCACAGATATAAATAGCTAGCCACTGCAGTGCACTGACATATTTTATTGCATTAAAATACAGACAAAACCATGTACAAAAATAAAACATTTTATTTTCTTATTTTCTCAGCTTTTAAAAATGTTCTTAATATTTTAAAATCTTTTGGACATTCATCTGATGTTGATTACTGAATGTTTTATGACCTCAGTAAAGTTGTATTTCATGTAGGATAATCTAAAACAGTGGTCCCCAATCTTTGTGGCTTGGCAGCCTGGCTGTGGGGAGGTGAGAAGGGAATTGGGCTGCATAAGCAGTAGGCCAGTGCATACGCACATGCAAGTCAAGCTGAGCATGAGTGCAAGCGCGCCATACTACCTTTCACATAAGTTAAGTCACATGTACTTGCATGTGCGCTGGTCCACCACTCACACAGCCCAATTACAAATAGGACATGGCCCAGTATTGGGACACAGCCCAGGGATTGGAGACCCCTGGTTTAAAATGCAAACAGAACCACTTCTCTAATCAGCTTTTACACTGCAAGGAGTATCCCAAAGTGCTTTTCAAAAGGCAACTGGACTTTGTTTTCCTTGAAGACATTTCACTTCTCATCCAAGAAGCTTCTTCAGTTCTGACTGAATGGTGGAGGATGGAAGGATGTATATTCCTTGCAGATATCTGGTCATTAGCACTGTTAAGGTATTGAAGATTTAATAGCTGATCAGCTGCTGTAAGGCTGCTGTAAATGTGACACAATAAGGATGCGTCAGCAAGGTTGTTGCCGCTTTAAGACTGAGGATGGGTCAGCAGGGTTATTGCCACTTTAAGAAGCTGTTTATATAACAGCGGCCATGAGAGGGTGCATCACTCTCTCCTCATGTTCTATCTCCATTGTAGTTGTCCATGTAGAGTTGAAGATTGGTTGATTGCCTGGTATTTGCCTAACACATGTATGTATATATATAGTAGTCTTCTATATAAACCACTGTTAAAAGATAAAGCCTCTGTGTCTTGTGTTTTGCTCCTGGGTTATCTCACAATAGTAGTCACACTGCAAACACTCTGACAAGCAATTTTTCTGAGAGTTGTTGAGGTCACTTGAAGGTTTATCTATGTCCTCGGGGTCACCTGAATAGTGCAAATAGGTGTGGAACCTTTTTGGAGCTGCTGAGAAGACTGTTGTAAACAGGAGATAGGTGGTGTCATATCCCTCCTCCTGAACGGAAGAAGCCTCTTGGATTAGAAGCAAAATGTCTTCAAGGAAAAACAAAGTCCAGTTGCCTTTTGAAAAAGCCCCTTTGGGACAACCAAGACCTGAATGACTGAGAATTGCTATAGATGCTGCAAAGAGTAGTTTGCAGAAGGGCCCTTGCCATTGCATTCATCTTTATCAGCAAGACCTAATAAATTACTGACAAACTCCTGATCCATTCCCAAAAGCTTTCTTGGGAGTAACCCACCTAAACTCAACAAGATCTACATCATAGTACAATAAACTAAATACACAAATATAAATAAACAAACAAACAAACAAACAAACACACATGCTTTTATCTTTCTTGGTGACTTCAATCTACCTCATATTAACTGGACCCTTAGCGAATGTACAACTGAACCCATACATGCAACCTTCTACAATGCTGTAACAAATCTGGGACTGGAACAACTAGTAACCAACAACACTAGACTTAACAACTGCCTCAATCTCATATTCTGCAATAGTTTGAATTCAATTTATGGAATACAAATTAAAGAACCCTTTTCCAACAGTGACCACAACATGATTGACTTTTGTCTCTACATACGTCCACACAAAAATCATCACAATGGAATCCCCAATTATAACTTCAAAAAAGGCAACTATGATCTTATAGACAACGATCTCTCATCCCTTGGTTGGCAATTTCTATTCTCTGGATGCAATACTGTAGAAGACCATTACAACATATTTTTACTTGAAGTCAAAAGAGTTATCAAACTATATGTACCATTAACAACTCCCAAAACCAGAAAAAACAAATTACCCAAAACAAGAAGGAAGCTTCAATCCAAAAAGAAATCACTTTGGTGGAAAAACAAATCTGGTCATGTTGCCAACTTCAAAAGCTGATACAAAAATTTATGCCACCAGATAAAAACTGAATGCACCAATTATCACATTAAACAAGAAGAAAACCTTCTACGCACCAATTCCACCTGTGCTTTCTACAATTTTGTAAACAACAAACTAAAAGACTCAAGGTCCATCCTGTTAGGGATAACATTGTTTACCCTAACTGGTTTGGGTAAAATTAATAAATAAGTTATTATGGTTTGTTGGTTAAAGTGTGTGTAACTTTAATTACAAGAATGTAATTAAGGGTGTGGTTGTAAAAGCACCATAAAAGAAGCAAGTCAATTGCAGCTCCCTCTCTCTGGCTTAATGATCCCTAATTACTTGATGGATTGATGACTGCGTTTTTCCTTACTGGAACGGAGGAGAGAAAGGAGTGTTGATTTCTCAACGGAGAGAAGAGATAATACAGACTGATTTATTGTAAGTGAACTGACATTGGCTATTCAACACGGACTTTGCAAATTGAGTATCCTCGACTGGACTGACTGAAATGATACATGACTAATGGACCGCTTATTTTGACTATGCTATAATTCCTAATGGAATAAACTATATTTTTGATAGCACAAGCGTATCTGTATTTTACTGCGTGTTAACTAAAATACAAACTTATCTCACACATTTACCTGTCTGCCTATCTGACTACGCTACACATTCTGTTTAGGGAATTCAGGCTTAACACATCCCACCCCTGACAGGACTTAATGGTAAAGACTGCAACGACAACACTATTTTTTTAAAAGTTTTATTGTTTTTAAGACAAACATAAACAAACACAACATAAAAACATCAAACCATCTTCCATATATGTGCATACAGTGCGTCAGTTGGTTTACAAATTGTTTTGTGCTTCCACTTCGTAGTCTTCAATTACAATTACATTGTATATATTCTCATATTGTCAATCAAATATTCCTAAATACATTAATATCATTGTTAATCAATCATTTGACTATACTATGTTGAAAAAGCACTACACAATCTAAAACCATCTCTATCTATTGGACCAGATGGAACATGTGCCTACTTCTTAAAAAAGCTACCCACTGCCATAGCCGAACCTCAAAGCATAATCTTTGAAAAATCTTTCAGGACCAGCTCCTTGCCAAAACTATGGTCACAGTCATCCCCATATTCAAAAAGGGAGACCCCAGCCTAGTTGAAAATTACAGACCAATCTCTTTATGCTGCATCACCTGTAAAGTCATGGAATCAATTATTAACCAATCCATCATCCTCCACTTAGAAACAAACAACCTACTCTCTAATAAACAATTTGGTTTTAGGAAAAAACTATCATGTAATCTGCAACTCTTGCACTGCAAAAACATATGGACTACACAACTCGATCAGGGCAAAGCAATAGACGCAATCTACATAGACTTCTGTAAAGCCTTTGATTCAGTGGTACACAACAAACTACTCCTAAAACTAAAATCTTATCATATCTCTGGACACCTGCATCACTGGATGGAAGCATTCCTGTCAAACAGACAACAAATGGTCAAAATTGGGAGCGTCCTATCAAATTCTGCACCTGTCAACAGTGGTGTCCCCCAAGGCAGTGTTCTAGGACCAACTCTTTTCATACTCTACATAAATGACCTCTGTGATCATATCAAGAGCAACTGTGTTCTCTTCACTGATGATGTAAAGCTATTCAACACCACAGACAATACTGCTACCCTTCAAAAAGACCTTGACTATGTATCAGAATGGTCAAACAAATGGCAACTTCAAATCTCAACCAAATAAATGCTCTGTCCTACATATTGGCAAAAAAAATCAGAAAATAAAATACAGGCTGAATAGTCAAGACCTTGATGATCCAAACTCTGTCAAGGATCTTGGAGTACTCATCTCAAATGACCTAAGTGCTAGAGCCCACTGTAACTACGTAGCCAAAAAGGCGTTAAGAGTTGTTAACCTAATCTTACATAGCTTTTTCTCTGGTAATATTACACTAATAACTAGAACATAAAACACAATAACTAGAGCATACAAATACTCGAATACAGCTCATCAGTCTGGAACCCACATTACGTATCTGATATTAACACAGTTGAGAAAGTCCAAAAATATTTCACAAGAAGAGTTCTCCACTCCTCTACTTGTTGCAGAATACCTTATGCCACTAGACTTGAGATTCTAGACCTAGAAAACCTAGAACTACGCCGCCTTTGCTCTGATCTAAGTATAGTATATAAAATCATACATTGCAATGTCCTACCTGTCAATGAATACTTCAGCTTCAACCATAACAACACAAGAGCAAACAATAGATACAAACTCAAGGTTAATTGCACCAAACTTGATTGCAGGAAATACGACTTCAGCAACAAAGTGGTCAATGTCTGGAATACTTTACTTGACTCTGTGGTTTCTTCCCCAAACTCCAAAAATTTTAACCTTAGACTGTCTACTATTGACCTCACTCCTTTCCTAAGAGGTCTGTAGGGGACGTGCATAAGCACACCAACGTGCCTACCGTCCCTGTCCTATTGTTTCTTTTATATATATATATTTATTTTTCTTATATGTATCCACGTATTCATAACTATGTCTTTACTTACACCTATTATCTTGTAAGCAACTGACAAATAAAAAAAAATGTAGGACTTGACCTGCTAAGATTCTTGTTCTGGACAATTGGCTTTGATGCTCTAAAAGTTTTCTAGTTAATTGTATCCCCTACCAACCAACCCTCCACTTCATATGAGGAAGGTTAAAGAAATATAAGATCATCATGTAATACTGCATACTTTATCTTTAAGCTTACAAATACTCTTCTATTTCATCTGGAAGGTTGGCTAAATAATCTTCAGTCTAGGACCTGCAAATCTGTTTAAGCTTCCACTCAATGAGAAATTCAGGATTTAATCCCAGACTCCTAATAAAACACTTAAAATTATTTAAGCACACAGTTGCTGCAATCAGCATTATTTTTCTCACTACAGAAGAGCTTGAAATGGATCTCAGCACATGTTGATAACATGAGCTTGATTTTCTTGTTTATGCCTGTTACAGTAAACAAAATAGATTTCAGATATCATTATAACCATACCTGCCTGTAAAGTATAAGGACTCAAGAACTTCAATTACTTTAGTATTGACCTGGCAATGTTGTGGACATTTTATTCCAAGTATATCAAAATATAATTAAATTCTTACATAATTTATATGAGAAGGAAAAGACAACACTATTCTGAGAAATAACCATTGACAGCTGAAAGGTCAATCTTTCTGTATACTCCTAATAATTTGTGCTATAAATTGGACATTTTGTAAGTAATGTAAATATCTACAGGTAATCCTCAACTTATGACCACAATGGAGCCCAAAATTTATGTTGTTAAATGAGACATTTATTAAGTGAGTTTGCTCCATTTCATGATCTTTCTTGGCACAGTTTTAAGTGAATCACTGCAGTTGATAAGTTAGTAACCTGGAACTTAAATGAATCTGGCTTCCTCATTGACTTTGCTTGTCAGAAGGTTACTAAAGGTGATCATATGACCTTGGGACAAAGCAACAGTCATAGACATGAATCAGTTGCAAGCATCTGAATTTTAATCATATAATCAAGGGGATTCTGCAAAGGTTGTACCTGTGAAAAACAGTCATAAGCAGGGGTGGGATTCTACCGGTTTGGCCTGGTTCAGCTGAACCGGTAGCTCCGGGGATAATCTGTGAGCATTTGCTCTGACTGTGAGCATCAGCTGTTTGGACTGCCCACCTGCCCTGGCTCTATTCTGACCTTTATTTCCTGGTTTTCAAGCTCACACAGTACAGTGGATTGCCGCGCATCAATTGTTTAACACACAGGGAGATTGCAGGATTTCAGGAGAAAGTCAGTAGCAAACCCTCTGCATGCATGCAAAGCATGCGCTCACTGAACCAGTTGTTATATTGGTTGAATCACACCCTTGGTCACAAGTCACATTTTTCAGTGCCCTTGTAATTTTGAACAGTCACTAAATGAAATTTTGTAAGTCAAGGAATACCTGTATTTTGTTACAGAAAGTGTGAATAGATTGCATATATAATTTAGATCATATCATTTTACGGAAATAAAATCAGATCATGAGGGTTGATGTGCATGCAACATTCATGTATGTGTGTTTAAAAAGAAGAAAATAACTAAGCATTAAATATCAGAACCAAGAAGTGATGCCATTGATACTTAGAATGAACTTTATAACTTTAAAAATTTATATGAATGGAATATCTGCGTAGCACTTATAATAGTAATATCCTGTATCTTTTGTCAGCCTCCACACTTACTACTGAATAGAATGTTACAGCAAGTCACCTATGTGTGAGTTGGGCAACTAAATAAATTTGTTTGATGAATAAATATATAAATCACGATTAAATTCCTCTTTACAACAGTGGTACATCAGCTCCGGTGGCCTAGAGGTGGAGCTCTCATCTCACAATCAGGAGTTCGATTCTAGGTAGAGGCTAATATTTGGAATAGACTCTCCTGCTCGAGCAGGGGCTTGGACTAGATGACCTCCAAGTTCCCTTCCAATTCTGTTATTCTATCCCCATGAAGGCTTGAAAAGTCTGTTATTATACCACAGCCATATGGATGTGGGCAATTATCCCAGGGCTAGGGAGTGCTTGAACTCCGAAACAAACTTCTCCAATTTTAGTAGCAAAATTAATGTTGTAACTCTAATGACTGATAATGCCCAAGTGACAGCAGATTGGCCTTTGAAACTATGTATAATTTAGTATTTCCGTAATGCTCTTGTTCCCTTTCACTTTTACATAAGTTATGCAATAGTTGAAATGAATAGCTCTTTGAGTTAGAAATAGCTTCATAAAGAGAAAATGAATGTAAGTATCCTGCATTTCCCACACATACAGTATGAGCAACATTTCAGTGCTTAGACCCTTTTATTATTAGCTTCAAGGTGGCCAGCAGGACAGAAAAGGAATCACAATGATAAATGTTATCCTGAAACAGTTGAGTAGAAAATCATCAAGACCGAACACCAACTGTCAGGTTTTTTTTTAAAAAAACTGATTTCTTATTGCTCCGTGTTTTGACTAATGTCTGAGTTACCCCAATAGTTGCTTTGACTTTGGCCACTCTCCAAAGTAATTATCTTATTTCACAATCCTCCTTCCACCCTCTCTCTCTCCTTCTCTCGCTCTTTCTCTTCCTTACTATATAATCTTCTCCAAGGAATTTATTTCATACATTTGCTAAAGTGGACTGTAATCTCCAAAAACTAATTATGTTAGTTTAGTATTGCACTCTCTGTTTCAAAGGCCTACATAGCTATCTGTCTAGATTAGATATTGTAATTGCAATGAGCAATGAGTTAGCTTGCAATACTGCATTCTAGCCACTGCGCCACGATGGGTCAGTTGTAAGTAAATGTAGGGAAAGCATTGCTTGTCACATTTTTCCCCAGTCCTATTACCAAAGTAGCTATAAAGGACATCTGAACATTTCTTTGTATGACACAGTAACGTGTTATTCTTATATGTATGTTTATCTGCATGTACCGTCTCTCCAGGCACTAATCAGGCTATGTGCTCCTGTTTGTGTGTACACATGAGGTTTAATAAAAGTGGGAGCATAAATGTTGTTTGTGTGGGTGTATGTGAGATGTTGGGGGGATAATAGTAGTAATTATACTAAAATGAGAAATGCATGTGTACTGGTTGTAAAAATAAAAAAATCTCCCTGAGATTCTGTACTGCTGTAGCTGTAGGATGGATATTAAGGTCCATGTTTCAAGATATATAACATCATCATATAAAAATAAGTACATACTGTAATTGGTACATTAGATTTATAGTCTTAATGTGAAAGCAAGAACTGTTTTGTTTTGTTTTATTTTCTGCTAGCCTCACTCCCAGCAACCCACTTCCTGCTGATCCAATTTCTAAAGATCATTGTGTGCTGGGCAGAAGATCTGAAGAAGAAACTTATATTCATTCAGCAGAATAGACCTAGCTTTTTCTGCATACTTGCTGAGATCTTGCAAGATCCACTGGATATTGATAGCCTTCAATATCCCTGGAGGATCTGGTCATTGATGCAGTCTGTTTTACCTTCTGGAGATCTTAATTCATTTTAAAACAATTACCAGATTTCTGCACAATAGAATAACTGGAATAGTTATTTGGATACCAGTGCTTGAATACCAGTGCGTGGACCTTGCTTGAGTGAAGCACTATCCTGCAATTCCTTAAAACCACCCACTATTTTTAAGGATTTGATACAAGACTGCAAAAACAATGCCACACTTTTAGGAACTGCATTTTTCTTCTGGCAGCACCAGCCTTTTTTCAGGCTTGTGGGACAGTCCAACAAAGGGGAAGGTGCTCAAAATAATAGCAGAGAGGTAATCAGTTTACACAAGAGCTCAAACATTTCTTCTGAATCTTTTCAAAGCCTGCCTAGCCCTCGTCTGCATGACCTGGGTTTTCCCCTGCAGAACAATCTCTTATGCAGATCTTTCCATGGAAAGCGATTTCTGTAGGAAGTTGGCTCTCACCATAAACCTGCAGTGGAGACAAGAGGTCTTTCTAGACTTATTTCATGAATGAATTTGCTAAGCAATAAAAGGCATCTTGCTGTGCCAATTGTAATAATGTACAATTAAGCACAATTTCTACCTTCTGCATGTGTTAGAACCTCTCCTGAAACTTTTGATTTTACTGTTGTTTTGCCACTCTGTCGTCCCAGCCCCTATAATACAAATCACTGCCCCCTTGAGCTACTTAGATGACTTGCACAGATAAAAAATAAAAAGGGGTCATAAAACAAGAAAATAACAGATGAGCTGGATGCACACAATGCTTGGAAGATCAAGTTGAGTCATCTGAAATCTGAGCTATACTTTAGGTGGAGAGAAATTGACTAAAATATAAATACAGAGATCTGGTTATAGTTCTTCCTTGGTTTTCAATGTTTATTTTTTATTTATTTATTTATTTATTTATTTATTTTTGTCAATTGCTTACAAGATAATAGGTATAAGTAAAAACATAGTTATGAATACATGGATACATATAAGAAAAATAAAAAATAAAAGAAACAATAGGATAGGGATGGTAGGCACGTTGGTGCACTTAGGCATGCCCCCTACAGACCTCTTAGGAAAGGGATGAGGTCAATAGTAGACAGTCTAAGGTTAAAGTTTTTGGGGTTTGGGGAAGAAACCACAGAGTCAGGTAGAGTATTCCAGACATTGACCACTTTGTTGCTGAAGTCGTATTTCCTGCAATCAAGTTTGGTGCAATTAACCTTGAGTTTGTATCGATTGTTTGCTCTTGTGTTGTTATGGTTGAAGCTGAAGTATTCATTGACAGGTAGGACATTGCAATGTATGATTTTATATACTATACTTAGATCGGAGCAAAGGCGGTGTAGTTCTAAGTTTTCTAGGTCTAGAATTTCAAGTCTCGTGGCATAAGGTATTCTGCAATGAGTAGAGGAGTGGAGAACTCTTCTTGTGAAATATTTCTGGACTTTCTCAACTGTGTTAATATCAGATACGTAATGTGGGTTTTACACTGATGAGCTGTATTCGAGTATTGGTCTAGCAAATGTTTTGTATGCTCTAGTTATTAGTGTAATATTACCAGAGAAAAAGCTACGTAAGATTAGATTAACAACTATTAACGCCTTTTTGGCTACGTAGTTACAGTGAGCTCTAGCACTTAGATCATTAGAGATGAGTACTTGACAGAGTTTGGATCATCAACAAGGTCTTGACTATTTAGCCTGTATTTTATTTTCTGATATTTTTTTTTGCCAATATGTAGGATATGTATTGAAATTATATTTTAACCTACCTTAATTTCCTTCTCTTGGGTAAGAGCTTGAGATCAGTACTATTCAAACCCATGGAGTAAGCTTAGACTTCTTATATATTGAAAGCAAAAGGACTTTATTTTGATTTAAATATTTAGCAGTCAATCAGGTCTTTCTTGTAGTATCAATAGATATCTTCCTGTTCTCTAAAACTGTGTTTTAACAGTGGTTTGTTACAGCCTTCCCAAGCTCACTGCCAGTCAGTGGACTTATAAAAATATATTGGTTACTGAAATTGGTTCATTGAAACATACAAGGACAGATAGCAATGTGAGTATTAAATTTAAAAAACTCACACTTTAATCCGTATAAGCTGTACTATAAGAGTCTGTGATCATTTGTAATCAGAAAAAAATGTTTTTGTTACTAAAATAATTCAGGTCCTAAAGAGATACTCAATTCTGAATCTATTTTGGGAGTACAATATTTAGTTAAATGTATTGAAAAAGAAAGGGATGTGAAAGCATAAACAAAGGCAACTATATCCATAATATTATTTCTGGGGGGGAAAATAAGGTATTGTTCTCTTTAAGGCAAAAATATGGGAGAGGATGGAATTTAATTGGATTATTCCTGCATTTTCCTAACATTTATTTAAGAATCTATGATAACAAAAAAGTTGACAAACACTCCTCTAGGGTTGGTGCGTAAGCAAAAAATATTGCAGCCATTATGAAAATTGCATGGATGAGATGGTGTCAGTTACTAGGAGTTAAATCTTGACTGATAGTAACTTTGCAGTTTTATCTAAATTTACTGTGTAATAATATAAGGCAGTCGAAGTGATTATATCTCTTCCATGAATAGTTTAGCTGTGAGCAAGGAGTGAATTAATCTATGAACTCATAAACTGGGTTCAATTTGAAAGAATATCATGTAAAATGAGCAGGTTCTTAGATTCAGGACCAGGTGTACACTTTTTCTTTTTTAGTTTTAGTATAGTTCAAGTTTGCAGTAAATGATTCAAAGCTGCCTACATGCCAATCAGATTTTACTTTCCTCTTTAAGCAGAATGGACTTTGTGTCTTCTACACATCTTCCAGCCTTGCTCCAAAGTTTTGAAGGATCATCCATAGTAGATCTGAGGAACTCACTCATTATGAAAGCAGAGTGGAAAAAGGAAAGCCCTGTTGTTACCTTGGATGTAGCCAGTCTATGGTTTAAGGCTTAAGTGAAACCAGAACTATATGTCTTTAATGTAACCTATACTATTTCTGTGTATGCATGTAATATTAATCACTGGAAACTGAACTATATGCATAAAACTAGATCTGCAATGCCCTAGTTTTATCTACCAGGATTTTAACACAATCAGAGTGCCAGATTGTGAGCACTACAACTTAAACAATAATAAAACTATCAACTGAAAAATCAGCAGTAAAATGTGATTGACATTGAGCACAGCCAATGGAGTTATCTGGATCACCTGCTCCTCAAGGAATCTACGTGGATTCCCAAATGGTGCACCAATTCAGTCCAGGGAGTGCCATCCTGTGCAGAGTCAGATATGAAATATCATCTTGGTTGGGTTGGGGGTAGGCAAAAACCCAGAGTCTCTCTGGTTGCCAGGATTGATCCAAAGCCAGTATAATCCCATTCAGACCCTTAGAGTTTCCAGGCTGTTGGCCAGTACCACCACAGCATCACCAGTTACGTAACTGGGTATCATCAGCATAAGGATGATACTGCACTCCATACAACCAGGCAAACTCCCTCATATAGATATTAAAAAAGAAAGAGGAAGGTTAGATTCCTGAGCACTCCATATTGCAGGAGCATATTGCAGGAGCTTAGCATCTGCTCCCCCACTAACCCTGACTAGAATTGGCTGCAGAGGAAGGAAGAGATCTTTCATAATACAACGCTTCCCAAAGCTGGTCCTGAAGCATAACATGGTTGACAATATCAAATGCCACTTAGAGGTCCAGGAGGGCCAGAATGGTTTCACCACCCCCATCCTGAGCTCTCCAAAGGTCATTGACAAGTACAACTAATGCTGTTTCAATACAACACCCCAAATGAACCCAGAATGAAAAGGGTCCAGATAATCTGCTTCACTGTGGGCTTTTTGCAGCTGTGCACCAACCACCCAGTATGAGTAATTTGTTCCTCTGCTGAACTGTTCTTTCTATGTTCCTTTAATATTCAGTTAGTACCTATTAAGCCCAGTAGCAGTATAACTGTCAGTAAACATACTGGGGAATACAAATGGAAGGATGATCTCATTTCCTATTTATGTCTTCCTACCAACCTGTTTTTGACCACCATGAGAATGAAATATGCAGAATATAGTCTAGCAGGGCTTTCCCTAAGTATTTTTAAGCCCAACCAAAACACTGTTTTGTTCTAAGTTGAGAAAGTATTTATAAAACCAGCATGTTTTCAAAGAAGGAAAAGTGTTTCATATTGATCATGGCTTTTGATATGAAGTGCAAAACTGAGTAGGTAGCTCAGCTTAATTGGTCTTCTACACTGGTACATCGGAAGAAGCATGGATGGCAATCTCCTGCCTGCATGTGTGACATCCGCTACCACATGGCCTCTTTTACTCCTCATCATACTGCTAATTTCAAAAGTTTGGTTTTGTTTTTTTGTTTAAGGCAGGTATCTTTCTGATGTTCAGGAGCAAGTCTATATTGTAAGGCATCTAATGACTTCTTAATTTTTTTTAACCTTAAGCATGGATTGCAGACTATAAACTGCATAACAATAAGTTAATTTTTTTAACCTAATGCTATGCAGTTTATAGTCTGCAACCCATGCTTCATCCAATTGCAGGACTATCACTAAGTGTTGTACCTTATGGTTCTTGATGAATGTATTTCATTTTTTCTTATGTACACTGAAAGCATATGCACCAAAGATAAATTCACTTGGCCAATAAAGAATTCTATTCTATTCTATTCTATTCTATTCTATTCTATTCTATTCTATTCTATTCTATTCTATTCTATTCTATTCTATTCTATTCTATTCTATTCCATTCCATTCCATTCCATTCCATTCTATTCTTCTCCCATATAACAACATTGTTTGAAGGCTTTTTGATGGCTTGTAAATATGACTAATATGATATATTCTGATTTGTGTTTTGGATGAATCAATTCAGGGATCAGGAGGTATGTTGGATATCTGATTCAGCAATTAGAGAGGTTTCTGCAGACTCTAAAATGTCTCCGCTTTGCATGACAACTAATCATGCTCCTCATAAAGTAATTAACTTAGAGCAGGAATCACAAATCTTTTGGACCTCAAGGACCACCAAACTCATAATTTTAAATCCCATGAACCAGAGACCTTGGGAAAATTCCAAAAAAAGTCTGCAGGAAAATTCCCCACCCTGTTTTCCTATCGATCAATCATTCTTTATTTGGGGTTGCAGGATACCATCTCCAGCTCTGTTCTCAGGGGGAGGGAGGGAGGGAGAGAGAGACTTTTGGCTTCATGCAAAGAAAGCAGCAGAAGCAGCAGAAGTCTTTCTTTCTCTCTCCCAAACTCCACCAGAAATGAGTCTTTTAAAACTTGTTGCGCAGCCTCTTGGAGCAGGATGCCTTGCAGGGTCCCAAAGACTCATTTCTGGCAGAGTTTGGGGGAAGGAAAGAAAGACTTTTTCTGCTTTCTTTGCGTGCAGCCAAAAGCATAAGAAGAAAGAATGGAAAGAAGCAGCCCAGTGGCCAGGCAAGACACCTGGGGCGAGTGGGGCAAGTTCTCTCTTCTGCCCTTTCCCCCCTCCCCTCACTACCTTGTGCAAGCGACGCAAGCCTTGTGTTTCTGCGGGCCATGTGAGCGGCACAGCCTTCCCACGTAGCCTGGATTAATTGCTTTGGGGGGGTGCCTTGGGGGTGTCATTTCTCTGTGGACCACCAAAATTTTCTCATGGACCACCAGTGGTCCCTGCCCCACTGGTTGGCGACCACTGACTTAGAGGACAAGGATAAACCTCAGATTATGAGTGCTAGTCTAAGTTTTTGATTTTTAAGCAAATTGGAGGTCCTGATCTCATTCAATAACAACATCAATTCAGTTTTATCAATAGTTTTGGTAAATGTTAACAAGAGTACAAAAATAAATTTATCTTATGAATGGAGTTATAATGTTACTTATGTCACCCTGTTGCAAATCTACATCAATTTTGACCACAAAAATAGTATCCATACACCATCATTTACATTTGCTTTTTAGAAGTAAACTATATAAGGTCTCTCAAGCTTAAAAAACCATGTATGAAGGATTGTATAAATAGAAATGTTTAGTTTTATTAATTACAGTTTACTATTCCCCAAGTCTAACAGTTAAAGCAGTTCAGATTGTACTCATATCACTCCTGCTACTCTTAAAACTGAACACCAGAGAATGTTCTACAATGTTCTACAAATACCCCAATGATGTCTTCAGGTTCACAGCTCTAGATGCATTTTCATCATTCCTCATATTTAGAAGAATTTTCTAGAATTTGATCTATAGAATATACCCAAAAGATAAAATCTACTATTATGTACCCAGTAATTCCATTTTCTTTAGGAAAACACAAAACAAGTATCAGATGATTATGCCTATTTGGAACCCCCAATTTGTATCCAAATTACGCAGGGAAGGAAAGAGGGGTTGTTGTTTTTTTTTAGCAAATGGGTGAATGTTCAAAACTGGACTCTTCTCAATTTTAAGAGCAACTTCTCCTCTTTTCAGCTGTGTCACAGTCTGTATTATCATTGTCATCAAAAGGGGGTGTGTATAAGAACCTGAAAAACCAAACAGACCTGTCTGGAAAGTGTCCATATATCAGAGAACTGCAGGTGGCCCTTCTCACAGTTTACACCTCACTGAGCCGGAAAACCTCTTGGCTTTGAAGATTACTTTCGGATCTAACCTTTCCTTGAGAAGAAAACAAGTGCTCCCAGCTGCACGTAAGCTTCATTTGCTTCTTCGTAAGGGCTCTGAAGGAAAGTCCCGTGCTGCCAGTGCTGAATGAAGTATGTTGTAGAAGTAAATTGGCACAGTTTTGTATTAGTCCTTAACATTACCCTCTCTCATGGGAAAAATGCAGTCTGCAAATGTGAGTGTGACACTCAATCTAATGTTTAGAGACTTATTAGGTTCCATGGAATATAGTGAGATTTTTCTACCCAAAAACCTTGGGTGCCTTTAGACTATAAACATTCTCTTGACATTGGTTCCTAAAACTATTAGTTGCTGGGTTTGGTTTTTGTTCTTTATACTTCTCAAAAATCAGTAAGATAAAGAATGTCATCAATACCAAAACTGTAAAATAATCCTCTATCCCACTATTGATTCTAGTAGTAATTTTTTTTAAAATTTTGGTTATATGAAGAAAAGCTGCTGGGGCTATAGACATGCTGTATATTATTATTATTATTTCTTTTTTTTTAACCCAATTTATAGAGATTTGAGGTGTATACTGCTCAGAATTGTTTATGACTGGAGTAATATATAACCCTACTAAAAATTTTAAAAACTGAAATTAGAAATAAATATAAAGCCATATGGACACTTTTGAGGAATAATATAACAGTTATCAGATTAGTGTGCATAGAGGACATTGCTGTATAATATATGTTATACTTCTGAGGCCTCTAGTGGCTGTTGCTATTAAGAAATCTTACTTAAAAATCTTTAAATCTTTCTTACAAAATTGTTGCCACCTACTAAATTGGAAGACATTTTATTAGCCAAGTTAATAGAATTAATCATTTGGTAATTGGGTATACACACACACACACACACACACACACACACACACACACACATAAATTCGGTAATTGTGTGGGTGTGTACATATATACATACATGTGTGTGTGTGTGTGTGTGTGTGTATACCCTTTCTGATGAATATAATGGACTATTTTGAAAATATATGGTTGATTTATTAAAATCAGTAAGAAATTGCAATACTGTGACTGAATTAAGTACAGTTAACATCTGTTAATTCCTTGTAGTCATTTTTCTAGTATATAATAAGCTGTTAATTATTATACCTTTTAAAATTCTAATTTCTTTTATAACTTTTTCAAAATTAGTTTCTAAAATTCTGCTAAATAAACTCTCACAAAAGAAAAAAATGTCATCAGATAGACATGGACATAGATATAGCTACAGAGAATATGACTTCATTTCATATAAATTAACTCTGTATGTATGTAAGTAATCGGTTTCACTTCTGATCTGATTCATTGTCTTCTTTCTGAGTAGTTTTCCAAGCAATGAATTTAAATAAATATTGAGTGTAAGGCGGAAAAAAAATTGCAGGAAACTTTATGCTTCTTTAGTTCATGGTTAGTAAACCTGTTTTGTCTCTTTTACTCTGAATACGCAGTAGTCATTGTTAACTTTTTTCCAACTACCTTTTTAGAAAGTATTGAGGATCAAGAAGGAAAATCCTTTGCTTAGGTTATATATATAATTCAGTTATATATATAATCCTGCCAACCTAGCAGTTTGAAAGCACCTAAAAAATGCAAGTAGAAAAATAGTGACCACTGTGGTGGGAAGGTAACAGCACTCCATGCACCTTCACCATTTAGTCATGCCGGCCACATGACCATGGAGATGTCTTTGGACAGTGCTGGTTGGCTCTTCAGCTTAGAAACGGAGATGAGCACTGCCCCCTAGAGCCGTAAACGACTAGCACGCATAAGCGCACCAACGTGCCTACCGTCCCTGTCCTATTGTTTCTCTTATTCTTTTATTTTTCTTATATGTACCCATTTCATGTATTCACAACTATGTATACACTTATACTTATTATCTTGTAAACAATTGGCAAATCAAATAAATAAATAAAAATAAATAAATAAATATACTGGGGAACCTTTACCTTTACCAATACACACACATATACACAATCAATTACTTCTATTTTGTTCAAATGTCTTGTTACCTGTTATCTTTCTTAGCCATATTTGAGGTATTGTTTACAAAATATTAGGGCTTTGATAATGTACAGGAAAGGATGAGGCTATAATGGAAGATATTTCATTATAATTACACAGTTTCAATGAGTATTTTTTTAATGTTTCAGTCACAAACAATTTGTGATGCTGTTCCATGTTTGCATTTTAAAAAGGGAAATAATAATAGTTTGTACCAAGTTTATTCTTATTTACAAAAAAACTTACTGAACTCAATAAGTTTTTACATTAGTCAAACCTAGTATATGATTATCTGATATAGATGTAGAGAAAGGTTGGGATCCAACATTACAAATGTGGGTATCAGCAAGTTTTCTGCTCTTATTAAATAAATTTCTTTTTTTTTTTTGTTTATCTAAAAATTATCTGTACATGAAAATTATATCACTATTAAGTGTTTTTAATTTTTCTTCTCCCCACCTTCCTTATTAGCATATAACAGAAACATAATTAGAGATTCAGGTTTAATTTCATTTTATCCACATAAATAATACACGCATATGTATCATTTAATTTATTTGTTTAACTTATTAGAAGTTTTTGTCGTACGTTTTATGTGTTGATTTCTACTCATGCACTATAATTTTCACTTTCTAGCAATAGTATTCATCTACGGAAGTTCTCCCTCATTCAAGTTTTTTTTTTAGAAGAAAATGGACAGATATCTTTCATGGATAGTTCGGTTAGTTTTCCTGCACTTTGCAGAGGTTGAAACTAGATCCTCTATTCATCCCTTCCAAATCTATAATTTTATGATTCTATTGTTCTCCTACTTCCTGTGGCCAGTTAATCCCACAATTTGGTTTTGGGATATTCTCCAGCTATTCAGTACATATTGGATAAAAGCCTGTGGTCAACCACAGGAAAGAAATGACTGATGGATGCCATTCCATCTTTGGGAGATGCTTTTAGATTCAGCACTATGGACTATCCATATATTCAAACAAACCTTCAGTAGATCAGAATATCATTGACTTTATGATCATTCAGACCACTTTAGTTCTACAGATCACTTAATTAAACTGAGAAGCAGTTTGGTCTAGTGGTTAAGGTACCTGGCTAGAAAACAGGAAACTGTGAGTTCTTGTCCTGCATTAGTCATTACTCTCTCTTGGGGTTGTTATTGTGGGGAAAATAGGGGGAAGAAGGTAAGTTGAATATATTCACTGCCTTGAGTTATTTGTAAAAATAATAAAGGTGGGACACAAACAAATAAATAAATAAACCACAGAGTTACTAACATTAACTAAATCGATGGGGATGATAGGATAATGATAAAATACACATTACCGCATACAATTTGGTAGTGAAAATTCCATTCTGATGGCTGCAAACCTTTAAAATGTAAATATTAGATGCTAGCAACAGCAGAGAGTTTGTGGAAAAGGAAAGAAAAAGTTGTCACCTTTGTCCTATTCAGCCAGGAGGTATTAGCTAGGTTTTGTGGATTCATTTTGGTTCACCGTTTTCTGCACAAGGTGTTCCTTTCAAAGCCATCTTAATTTCTGGAATACACAGGTGTGTTAATCCTTTAATTACAACAAAGTGCCAACTCTACAGAGAATAGCATAATAGCTTATGCCATTTGTGAACATTTTTTGCCAAGCAGGACTTGATAAAGTCTCCTTGAAAAGACACTCAGATTCTTTCGGATTGTTAGAAGGTAACAATTATGATTATTAAACTGAGGTTTCTAATTAAATATTAATCTGAGAGAGAAAAATCTCTACAAAGGGAATTTAGCATTTCATCTTACATAAGAAACCATTTGGAGAAGTATCAGAGCAGAGAAAGTAGCCATTGAGAAAGAATGCCTCTAAGAGAAAACAGTTCCCTTTTTTGTTGCCATCAATCAAATTTTTGATTGTTTCTATAGTGCCATCAACTGTCCACTGCAGATTGACCAAAGCAACAAAAAGAATTGACAAAAGTCTAGTCCAATCTTACTAAGAATGGATCAATGCATGACTTCTTTGCTCAACGCTACTTACAGTATAATTGTTAAATGTAAAAACTATATTTGGGGGTTTCTGTTTCTGTCACTATTGTTTCTAAGATATGTGTACTATGATATTAAAACATATAATTGAAGGTGAACAAGTGATATGAATATTCATATATAATATTTTAGGATGATGCTGGACTCTGTTAGCCACAATAACTTCCTGCCAAATACAGTGATGTGTGAATCTTTGACATCATGGTCAGATGTATTTGGAATAGTGGATGAACAATACTCACTATTTGATCATCAAACAGGTGGGTAGACTAGATATGTCCTAAAAAATAAAATTAATGAAAACTGTAATAAAATAAAGGTCTTCATTTTGTGATATTCTTAGAAAGATTTCCAGATTCATTACAGAATTAGTTGATTACTTCCTAACCATTTTTTGTTTACCACTTAATATCTGTCACTTTTACAATTCCGATGCCATTTGTGAATATAAGACAGCCTCAGAGTGTACTAAAATATTTTAGGCCAATTCAGGAATAAGAACACTTTTGGATATGCTTTTCAATTTCTATGACTTGAATCTTTTTCTAAGGATGGGGAAGATATTTATTTAGATGCCTAACTTCCTGCTATTTAGAAAAAAAAGATACCTGTGTAAAAACAGTTAACCTGATTATCTATAAGTCATTAAAATATCTATGGACTCTACTAAAAACCAAGGGCTATAGCATATGATTTTGCATCATAGTAATAAGGAAATGCAAAACGGTATTTCTAAAATTTAAACCTGGTGAATATTGTTCGCTGGGGAATGACAACACAGTTTATGGGTTACAGTTTAAAAAAACAAAGGTCCAGACCAATTTCTAAAACTTAGTTTTGGTGGCAGCATCCAATATTCCTCAAAATTAATAAATGGTAGAAATATGATCATCTAGCTGATAATACTTGGGTAGCAGATTCTGTTGAAAATCGTAGTTTGGGCATACACATGTTCCGTTAGACTCAAATATTAAACCACTATGCAGATGATAAAAATAATGCAACAGAATTCATTCTCATTATTTCTTTGCAATTCAAGAGTGGCCATCCTTTACAGCCCTTTCACTGCTTATAGAACTTCCACTGAATTTCAATAGCAAACTATAAATACATTATTTTGGCAGAAAACAAGTCTGTAGAGCATTTTTTGCACACCTAACAATATACTATCCCTTAAATAAATAACATTAATAAAAATCCCAGCTGTGTTCAACTTTGAAGTCTCATCCAACCCCAAAAGGTAGGACATCTATGTTGTACAATTTCATTCCATATGAAGAAGCCATTTTCACAACACACTGGGGGTATATTCAAGAGAAGTGTAAAGGAATGGAAGGGAAAAAATCTATTGTGCAAATCAAGTCTGTTTGTATACTGTTCATTTTAACTCTTTACTATATTTTTTAAATAGATTCTTCTGAGGAAAGGGCCAGCTTAAAAATCCAACAACAACAAAAAGAAAAGCAAAATGAAAAAGCACCTATGTGTTTTCTCTCTCATGACTGCTAAAATTAGTTTAGAAACTAAAGAACATGGTCTCTCTCTGTGTCTCTGTCTCTGTCTCTGTCTCTCTCTCTCTCTCTCTCTCACTCACACACACACACACACACACACACACTTTCTCTTCTCTATCGGTAGATATTACTGGGTTAATAAATGTTGTTACATAAGAGCATTAAGATTGCACTGTAGATTCAAATACAGATTATTTTGTTTGTTATTTTGTCTCCAGCTCTGATACTGGATAAATAGCTCATGACTTAAGAAGCAGGAATGTGCTTAGTCTTTCAACAGAAGTTTTGATCAAAACATGGAAGTCAGGAGAAAGAAGGAAAAAAGAAGACCAATATTGTCATCTGGACAATATTTGAAAGAAGCTCATGTGTAGAATGTGATGGAAACCAGTCTCTTACCTTAAATGTACACCAGAAAATTAAGGCAATTATTTGATTGCTCCCAACATTTAATGCAAATATTTTTATCAGAGATTTAGTGTCCATTTGCTAAATTTTCATGTTTAGCTTTTTTTGTTTTTGTGAGCTGTCTTATGAGCTGTACAACTCAGTAAATAATTTTTAAAGCCTGAAGTATCCATTACTACAAAAGATTGAAAGTTGTACTATCAGAATAGTCTGAAAATATGTAACTGTGCCAGTGTTACCTCATTTCTATCTTGTTGCATTTCCTCCATTCTGTATTTCATAACTGTTTGTACAATCTTTGTCTTCCATTTCACACCAACCCAAAGAGAGATATTCCCAGTTTAGGAACAGTCATCCCCCTATCTCATAAATTGGCATATTGTCACTAATATTATACAATAATGTAATAGATGGCATTGTTAGCTTGAACTGACATTAAATAACATTTGGTTGCATGGCTTCCATTCCTAACTACATTGATGGCAAAATGATTAAAAGTCCAATGTGAAGTCACCATGCAAACTCTATCCTTTCATTCTCATATTGCAATGTTAACGCAATTATTGAGTATGCTTTGCATCATGACATTGTATTGTTATGCATGGTTTTTTTTTTCCAGTTGCCTACATTCTTGCAGACATTTATGGCTTCAGAAGTTGACCTGAAGTTCTTCATTAAAGTAAACAATTAAGTTGTTCAAACTTTAACTACTGGATTTTTTTTCGTCAATATATTGTGACAGCTTGTGATTCATCCTGGACTTCTATGCATCCAGAATACTGGTCAAGACACAACGTCTGTGAATGGCTACAGTTTTGCTGTGATCAATACAAACTGGATGCTAATTGCATTTCCTTTTCCCACTTCAACATAAATGGTCAACAGCTCTGTTGTATGAACCAAGAAGATTTTTTAAATGCAGCTGGAATTTGTGGTGAATACCTCTACTTCATTCTCCAAAACATCAAGACTCGTGGTCAGTGTGCCAAACATTTACTCAAAATATTACTGTTTATTTTTGGGTGTTAACGTTCAGCCTTATGCAAAATATTGAATTGGCAGCCAGCAAGACTACCATATGATACTAAATCACAATCCAGCAGACATATCCAAAGAAAGACCAAGATTAAAAATAAGATTGAAACAAATTAGAAACTCATTAAATCAAATTAATCTTGGCACAATTAGACCAAGAGATAAGATCAGGTGAAAGAGAAATGAAAACCAAAAAAGCAAGATGAGATTAAAATGAGGAAGAAATGTAGAAAAGAGTAAATTCTGACTCAAGGGTGTAACCAGGAATGTTAATGGGAGAAGGGGAATGTTTAAAAAGTTAAACTTTATTCTTTTGACCCCATCTAGGGGCAGCCCTTGGACTAATCAAGATTGAGAGGGTGGTAGTTCATATGGCTTTGAGTCATGTTCTTCCTCAGAACCATAGATCTCATCTCCAGCTAGAGCTGTGATTTTAATAAATACAAGCTGGAGCATCAGTACGTGTGTCTCAGTGTTGGCATTTTGCACCCTTTTTAAGAAGAAATTGAAATGCCAAATTGTAGCACAGAACAATCTGTTCACATCAGAATTTTTTGTTTTTTAAATATTGCAGAAATAAGGCATTTGTATTACATGCAATAACACTGTAATCCATGTTTACTTGTTTTTATAGGCATCTCCTTCTTTCAGGACAATGAAGATACAAAGTCATCTGAAAAAGACTGTAAGGAAAACTTATAAAGTTTGTAATAAAATTGTTATAATAAATGACATATTTTAACTGGGGTTAGAGATTTTCTCAGCAGTAGCATTAATAGTAGTTTACTCTTATTTGTTTTGGCTGCACAAGAACAGTCAGAGCAACATACTCCCAATGATGTCACCATGCAATGCTATGACTGTATAAGTTACGGGTTTATGTGGAAATGTCATGACACACATATCACAATTTGCCCCAAAGACACCCCTGGTCACAATTAGTGCCATGTTTCCTTGTTTCCTTTCAGAGGAAACAATTATTGGATCATGAGCCATCTTCTGCATTTTTAGAGCAAAATTCCTATTCAAAATCATTATAGAATGTACAGCCTCAGTAGCTCTTTACAACAACAACAACAACAACAACAACAACAACAACAACAACAACAACAACAATAATAATAATAATAATAATCAACCATGTCTAAATAAGATCTAGCCTCCTATCAACCATCTAGCCTTGGAGCTTTTGTACTGAGCATGGAGGTTTTGTTTTAGATCAGTTGGTAGCAGAACAACATCAAGTATGATTAAGTACTATGTTCCTCCTTAACCGTTTTCAGTTTGGCTTGTAACTGATTTTGGAATGGGAGCACAGTTGATAGTTTTAGGAGATTTCTACAAGGAAAGGAAACTGAAGGAAACTAAAATAGGAAGCGTTTCCTCGATCATCTGATTGAATTCATTACCTCCCAATACTTCTGATGGTGCCATATCCCCTACCCATTGAAAAATTAGAAAGAATGTTGACATGTATTCTCAGATAAATATATTTTCCCTTGATAGGGTGCAAAGTTTTTTTTCCAAATGGTGTCAGGTAGACTTAGAATTCTCTCCAAAGCTTTTTAATATCTACATTAAATATCTATAACTGGAGCTTTAGAGAAGAGTACTGTCACAATGCCAAAGAATTTAGATCTATATCTCATAAATTAAAGATCTATGCCTGACAGCTTAGAATTTAAGCAGTGTTTGGAAGCTGTGATCAAATAGTCTAAGATAAACAAACAGTTGAAATCAGGAAAAAAAAAAAACTAGATGTGATTTTAATTGGAAATTCCATAACATAATC